>NC_053389.1:746860218-747157300 GCF_905171765.1 Bufo bufo | reverse complement strand
ACGTATCAATTAGTTTGCTCACGATCATAGTTGGGTGTTAATGGAGTAACAAATACTCAATGTAATCAAAATGTGTTTTCTACCATTTAGTTCTTGTTTTAAGACACTGTCTCACAGTAAGGAAGTCTCTAAAATCCATTAAACATTTTGTATGGGATTTCTTCTCAATAGAGCTGACTCTTTTTATCCAATTAGAATTGCTGGCATTGGGTCACCATGTACTTATGGCCTGGTGTCATTACTCCATTATGCAAGTGGCAGGAAATTATTTTACAAACAAGCATTGCCATTAATTAGGTCATGCCACTTTAATGGAAACAGTTGCCTATTTTAAATGGACCTCTAAACAATTCTCCTGATGAAAAAGACTATTTTTTTTATTCATTCACAGTGTTGCTACAGCATGAGGTGAATATGTCCTTATTAAACCTGCCACTACGTTCTACAGAGAGGCTTCTTCTTAAAGTGGACCTGTAATCATTAACACTCTAATTAGCTAATACAGCTAATTAGGACCTTGAGGGCACAGCATTGTTTTTTTGGGGGGATTTTTTTTTTTTTTTTGCATGATGAATTGTAGTTATAATGGCACACTTTGAAGATATACATAATATAGGGAAAGAAAAAAAGAGATTTTAGCACATATCAGTGCAGCGCTTAACGCTGAATACAATAATTTTTTTTCCACCAAAATATTTAAAGAGATTTTAGCGCATATCAGTGCAGCGCTTAACGCAGAATGCAAGATTTTTTCTGAAGTGAATGGGACGTAACGGAGGAAGTAGGTTCGCGATGGAAGAGCGAGAAGCGGACCTCGTGCGGATTCTGTGCTGCAGAAAAGTCCCCGTAGTGTCCAGTGAGCAATACCGTAGATGCAGACTAGTGTGAATTATTTTGCATTTTTGTGCAGGGTTAGTGCATAGTGTATCTCTTATAACATGGTTATAAGGGAAAATAATAGTATTCTTAATACAGAATGCATAGTACAATAGAACTGGAGGGGTTAAAAAAAAAATAATTATAATTTAACTTACCTTAATCCACTTGTTCGCGCAGCCCGGCTCCTCTTCTGTCTTCTTCTTTGAGGAATAGGACCTTTGATGACGTCACTGCGCTTATCACATGGTCCATCACATGATCTTTTACCATGGTGATGGATCATGTGACGGACCATGTGATGAGCACAGTGATGTCACCACAGGTCCTTTTCCTGTGCACAGCAAAGATGAAGACAGAAGAGAAGCCGGGCTGCGCGAACAAGTGGATTAATGTGAGTTAAATTATTTTTATTTTTTTAACCCCTCCAGCCCTAATGTACTATGCATTCTGTATTAAGAATGCTATTATTTTCCCTTCTAACCATGTTATAAGGGAAAATAATAATGATCGGGTCTCCATCCCGATCGTCTCCTAGCAACCGTGCGTGAAAATCGCACCACATCCGCACTTGTTTGCGATTTTCACGCAGCCCCATTCACTTCTATGGGGCCTGCGTTGCGTGGAAAACGCACAAAGAGGAGCATGCTGTGATTTTCACGCAACGCACAAGTGATGCGTGAAAATCACCGCTCATGTGCACAGCCCAATAGAAATGAATAGGTCCGGATTCAGTGCGGGTGCAACGCGTTCACCTCATGCATTGCACCCGCGTGGAAATCTTGCCCGTGTGAAAGGGGCCTAAGGCTGAGTTCACACGGGCGTTGCGGGAAAATGTGTGGGTGCGTTGCGGGAACACGCGCGATTTTTCCGCACGAGTGCAAGACATTGTAATGCGTTTTGCACTCACGTGAGAAAATTGCGCATGTTTGGTACCCAAACCCGAACTTCTTCACAGAAGTTCGGGCTTGGGATCTGTGTTCTGTAGATTGTATTATTTTTCCTTATAACATGGTTATAAGGGAAAATAATAGCATTCTGAATACAGAATGCATACTAAAATAGTGCTGGAGGGGTTAAAAAAAATTTAAAAAAATTGGACTCACCTTAATCCACTTGATCGCGGAGCCGACATCTCCTTCTGTCTTCATCTTAGCTGTGTGGAGCAACAGGACCTGTGTTGATGTCACTCCGGTCGTCACATGATCCATCACATGATCTTTTACCATGGTGATGGATCATGTGATGGATCATGTGATGACCGGAGTGACGTCCAGGACACCGTGCAGGACGTTTGGCATTTGCCAGAGAACACCAAGATTGGCAAATTTGCCACTGGCGCCCTGTGCTCTTCACAAATGAAAGCAAGTTCACACTGAGCACATGTGACAGATGTGACAGAGTCTGGAGACGCCGTGGAGAACGTTCTGCTGCCTGCAACATCCTCCAGCATGACCGGTTTGGCATTGGGTCAGTAATGGTGTGGGGTGGCATTTCTTTGGAGGGCCGCACAGCCCTCCATGTGCTCGCCAGAGGTAGCCTGACTGCCATTAGGTACCGAGATGAGATCCTCAGACCCCTTGTGAGACCATATGCTGGTGCTGTTGGCCCTGGGTTCCTCCTAATGCAAAACAATGCTAGACCTCATGTGGCTGGAGTGTGTCAGCAGTTCCTGCAAGAAGAAGGCATTGATGCTTTGGACTGGCCCGCCCGTTCCCCAGACCTGAATCCAATTGAGCACATCTGGGACATCATGTCTGGCTCTATCCACCAACAGACTGTCCAGGAGTTAGCAGATGCTTTAGTCCAGGTCTGGGAGGAGATCCCTCAGGAGACCGTCCGCCACCTCATCAGGAGCATGCACAGGCATTGTAGGGAGGTCATACAGGCACGTGGAGGCCACACACACTACTGAGCCTCATTTTGACTTGTTTTAAGGACATTACATCAAAGTTGGATCAGCCTGTAGTGTGTTTTTCCACTTTAATTTTGAGTGTGACTCCAAATCCAGACCTCCATGGGTTGAAAAATTTGATTTCCATTTTTTTTATTTTTGTGTGATTTCAACTATGTAAAGAACAAAGTATTTCAGAAGAATATTTAATTAATTCAGATCTAGGATGTGTTATTTTTGTGTTCCCTTTATTTTTTTGAGCAGTGTACAATTTTTTTGCAGATGACACTAAACTGTGTAAAGTAATTAACACGGAAGAGGACAGTATACTGCTACAGATGGATCTGGATAGATTGGAGACTTGGGCAGATAAGTGGCAGATGAGGTTTAACACTGACAAATGTAAGGTTATGCCCATGTGAAGGAATAATGCAAGTCACCAGTACATACTAAATGGTAAACCACTGGGTAACACTGACATGGAAAAGTACCTAGGGCTATATTCGAATTTGCAATATTTCACAAATATTTTGCAGAATATTCGTCATATATGCAATAATTTTGAGAATTCAAGATTATTTTATTGAATGCGAAAAATTGGCAATGTAAAAATTGTGTAATGCGAATTTGTAACGCGAAATACAGGCGTGGGTCACTTTGGCTACATTTTTCAAGCTGCTAGAAGTTTCATGAATTTTCTCCTGAGACTGGAGAAAATGGTTGGCATGGCAGAACATTACAATAGCTTGATATGCAGATAGAGTCAAGTGATCCAATATATTCGCGATTGCGCTAATCGGCAGTGATTAGAATATTTTTTCGCACTATGTGCAACTTCACATTTTACCAGGTCTGACTACAGATTACTGATTGGTGCACTAAGTATTGTTGTGAACTTGACATTGCTTCCTTCTCATTGGCCCTCAAGCAAGAAGTAGGGAGGAATCATGTGTTCAGATGGAAAAAAATGTTGAATATTCGATATAACGAATATACAGCACTATATTCTAAATATTTCCGAATTCTCGAAGTGGCGATATTCGCAATAAAAATTTGCTATTCGAATATTCGTGCTCAACACTATTAGCCACCTCATCTCTGCAGAGTGTGAGACACGGACATCTTAGCTTCCTCACTTTTCTGTACCCCCAAATACTATCCTGAAGAAAAATCTGTGCCATACAGATAATCTTACCCATAGTAATAGTGCTCCTCATAGTCCCACCAATAGTAATTTCCTTCTATAATGCCCTCATTAGTAATACTGCCCCCACAGTGCCCCCAACAGTGAAAGTGCTCCCCAAAAGTGCCCTCATTCATAGAAGAGCCCTCCAGTATTAATAATGCGCTTAAAGAGCCCCAGTAAATATAAGGCCCCCCTATTGTACCCCCAGTGGTAATAAAGCTCTCTACAGACCCCTCAGTAGTATTAAGGCACCCCATAGTGCTCTTAGAAGAAATAATGCGGATCCCTCCTATAGAGCCCCCAGTAGTAATAATAACGCCTAATGTCCCCTGGCTTTAAAATGCCCCCACAGTGTCCCCAGTATTTATATCGCCCCCTACTGTTAAAATGCTCACCCTGAAGTACCCCACTTTTTATACCGCCCCCTACTGTTATAATTATCACACTGAAGCTCCCCCAGTGATGGGGGGGGTTGTTAACTTGTGGCCACTGCCACCAATAATTTTTATAGGGGGGGCCGCACTAACCACCAATGATTTTAATAGGGGGGGTGGGGGTGGGGGGCCGCACTGGTCACCAATGATTTTAATACTGGGAAGGGAGGGAGGGGGTGCCGCACTGGCCACCAATCATTTTAATACTGGGGAGGTAGGGGGGTCTGGCCCCTGCTGCCTGGCAGCACCCGATCTCTTACAGGGGGCTGAGATCCGCACAATTAACCCCTCAGGTGCGGCATCTGAGGGGTTAATTGTGCGGATCACAGCCCCCTGTAAGAGATCGGGTGCTGCCAGGCAGCAGAGGGCAGTAATGTACACAGTTCTTAGTATATTCTAACTTGAAGCGTCCCCATCACCATGGGAACGCCTCTGTGTTAGAATATACTGTCGGATCTAAGTTTTCACAATCGTGAAAACTCAGATCTGAAAAAGCTAATACTATTATTTTCCGTTATAACCATGTTATAACGGAAAATAATAAAGTGAAGTTCGGGTCCCCATTGACTTTTATGGGGTTCGGGTCCAAGTTCGGATCAAGTTCGGGTCCCGAACCCAAACTTTTTTTTAAAGTTCGACCGAACTCCCCGAACATCTAGGTGTTCGCTCAACTCTAGTCCTTACCTGTTCCGTAACATCACCCGTGCCCTGATCAATGCAGTTATTGGGAAGGTCCACTTTAACGACTGACACATGGACAAATGCTTTTGGCCAGGGATACTATATTTCCCTGTCGACACACTGGGTGAACATTGATGAGGACGGGAGCAAGTTGTACCCTGGGATGTCACAGGTGCTACCAATGCCAAGGATTGCGGGCCACCACCTACATTAGTGACTGCAACCCCCTTCTACTCCTCCACCTCCTCCTCCACTTCCACCTCTGAATTCTCATCTTGCAGCACCAGCCATCAGTCAGTAGCTGGAAGCAGTGTAGCACTTCAGGGGGAAAGCGGCAACAGGCCGTGTTGAAACCTATTTGCTTAGGTGACAAACAGCACACCGCTGAAGAGCTGTGGCCGGGTATAAGGGACCAGACTGAGCTGTGGCTCCTGCCACTCAACCTACAACCAGGCATGTTTGTGTCTGATAATGGCCGTAACTTGGTGGCGGCTTTGGAGCTCGGGAAGTTCACACACATACCATGCCTAGGCCACGCAGTGCTTGCAATTGCCAGCTCACCGACTGTTGTGCGATGTGAGCACGCACTGGAACTCCATGTTCCACATGTTGGCCAGGCTTTGTGAGCAGCAGAGGGCAGTAGTGGATAGAGATGTCGCGAAAATAAAATTTTCCGTTCGCGAAAAGCGAACGCAAATTTCCGCAAATGTTCGCGAGCGGGCGAATCGCCATAGACTTCAATAGGCAGGCGAATTTTAAAACCCACAGGGACTCTTTCTGGACACAATAGTGATGGAAAAGTTGTTTCAAGGGGACTAACACCTGGACTGTGGCATGCCGGAGGGGGATCCATGGCAAAACTCCCATGGAAAATTACGTAATTGACGCAGAGTCGGGTTTTAATCCATAAAGGGCATAAATCACCTAACATTCCTAAATTGTTTGCAATAACGTCCTTTAAAACATCAGGTATGATGTTGTATCGATCAGGTAGTGTAAGGGTTACGCATGCTTCACAGTGACAGACCAAACTCCCCGTTTAACGCACTGCAAACAACCGCAAACAGTCCATTTGCACAACCGCAAACTCCCCATTTGCACAAGGTTGGAAACCAAGCTAGCCATGTCCTGTTCCTTGTCCTCACTGACGTCATTGAAGGTCTCTTCCTCCACCCAGCCACGTACAACACCAAGGGTCCCCGAAAGGTGACAGCAAGCCCCCTGGGACGCCTGCTGTGGTTGGTCTTCCACCTCCTCAAAGCCACCTTCCTCCTCTGACTCCTCTTCTTCAGACTCCTCTCTCTGCGTTGCCGCAGGTCCAGCAATCAACGACAACAAGGCTGCTTCTGGTGGTGATGGTGACCACAACTCTTCCTTTTCATGCTCATCTACAGCCTGATCCAGCACTCTTCGCAGGGCACGCTCCAGAAAAAATGCATATGGGATGAAGTCGATGATGTTGCCTTGGGTTTGACCCACCAGGTTTGTCACCTCCGCAAAAGGAAGCATGAGCCTACAGGCATTGCGCATGAGCGTCCTGTAACGTGGCAAAAAAATACCCAGCTCCGCAGAGGCTGTCCAAGCACCCTGGTCATAAAAAAATACTCGTTGACGGCTTTTTCTTGTTGGAGCAGGCGGTTGAACATTAGGAGTGTTGAATTCCAACGTGTCGGGCTGTCTCAAATCAAGTCCTCACTGGCATGTTGTTTCGCCGCTAAATATCTGAAAAGTGCGCCTTCCTGGCCTGCTTGAGGACGTCCTGTAAGCCATGCACGGCATATGTGTCAACTTGCCCAAATTCAATGCCGCCAACAAATTGCTTCCGTTGTCACACACCACTTTGCTGATCTCCACTTGGTGCGGAGTCAGCCACTGATCCACCTGTGCGTTCAGGGCGGACAGGAGTGCTGGTCCAGTGTGACTCTCTGCTTTCAGGCAAGTCAACCCCAAGACGGCGTGACACTGTCGTATCCGGGATGTGGAATAGCCCCTGGGGAGCTGGGGATGTGGAGCAAGACGCAGCAGCAGAAGAAGACTCAGCTGAGGAGGTTATGGAAGAGGATGGAGTAGGAGGAGTAGAGGAGGTGGCAGCAGGCCTGCCTGCAAGTCGAGGCGGTGTCACCAACTCCTCTGCAGAGCCACGCATTCCATGCTTGGCAGCCGTCAGCAGGTTTACCCAATGCGCAGTGTAGGTGATATACCTGCCCTGACCGTGCTTTGCAGACCAGGTATCAGTGTTCAGATGGACCCTTGCCCCAACACTGTGTGCCAGACATGCAATTACTTCCTTTTGCACAATCGAGTACAGGTTGGGGATTGCCTTTTGTGCAAAGAAATTTCGGCCGGGTACCTTCCACTGCGGTGTACCAATAACTATACATTTTTGGAAGGCCTCAGATTCCACCAGCTTTTATGGTAAAAGCTGGCGGGCTAAGAGTTCCGACAAGCCAGCTGTCAGACGCCGGGCAAGGGGGTGACTCTGTGACATTGGCTTCTTACACTCAAACATGTCCTTGACAGACACCTGACTGTGGGCAGATGAGCAGGAACTGCTGAAGGTGAGAGGCGGAGTGGCGGATGGTTGAGAGGGGGCAAGGAGGACAGCAGTGGTTGACGTGGCTGAAGATGCTGGACCAGGAGGAGGATGGCGGCTTTGAGTTTGTGTGCTGCTTGTACTCATGTGTTGATCCCATAGGCGTTTGTGATTTGAGATCATGTGCCTTCGCAAAGTAGTTGTACCTAGGTGGGTGTTGGACTTCCCATGACTCAGTTTCTTTTAGCACAGGTTGCAAATAGCATCGCTGTTATCAGAGGCAGACACGCAAAAAAAATGCCACACTGCTGAGCTTTGCAATGATGGCATTCTGGTGGTGGCAACAGCATGCGTTGATTGGGGTGCTGTCTGGCTGACCCCGGGTGCCGATACATGCTGTCTGACTGTGCCACTAGCTCCTTGCGACGACCTCCCCCTGCTTCTAACTTGTCTCCTCCTCCTCTCTGTCTCCCCATCTGAACTTTCCCCCTGTTCTTCTTCTCTTCGAGCGGGCACCCATGTGACATCCACGGACACATCGTCATCATCAACCTCTTCACTTGTATCTGACAACTCAGCAAAGGAAGCAGCAGCGGGTACAACATCATCATCATCACACCGTACGTCCATGTGTGTAATGCTGCCTGACTGAGACATATCCCTGTTATCTACATCCTCTGGCAATAATGGTTGCGCATCACTCATTTCTTCCAACTGATGTGTAAATAACTCCTCTGACAGATCAAGTGAAGCAGATGTGGTGCTAGTGTTGGTGGTGGCGGCAGGCGGGCGAGTGGTAACTTGAGAGGTGCCCGAAGCTGAGCTGAGCGTCAAGGTTCCGAGCGGAATCTGTAGAAGATTGGGTGTCCTGTGTTAGCCAGTCAACTATGTCCTCAGAACTTTTAGAGTTCAGGGTACGTGGCCTCTGAACACTGGGCATTATTCTAGGGCCAAAGGAAGTCACAGCACCACGACCACGATGGCCCTTGCGGGGTGGCCTGCCTCTGCCTGTTAGTTAGGCAGGCAACTAACTGCAATTATATTACAGTCAAAAAAGTTTTTATTTTTATTTTATGTAATCTACTGATACACCAGATATGAGTGGTGCCACTGGGCAAGTGGGCACAGTATACGCTGTGGGCCTGACACACACGCTGTCAGGCAACTGCAATTAGATTACAGAGAAAAAAAAAAAGCAGACTCATGTACTAGCCCTAAAAAGGGCTTTTTGGGGTGCTGTCAGGACGCTGTCCTTACAGCAGATCAGATGAGTCTTTCAGGACTGGAGTGGACACTGAATACACTGGCCTAGCTATCGATTTCCCTATTAAATCAGCAGCAGCTACACTCTCCCTGCTCTCACTAAGAATGCAGCTTCCGAATAAATCTAAGATGGATGCTGTCCTTGCTTTTTGCTAGGAGGTGGGAGGGTCTGGAAGGGAGGGTATGCTGCTGATTGGCTGGAATGTGTCTGCTGACTGTGAGGTACAGGGTCAAAGTTTGCTCAATGATGACGTATAGGGGGCGGACCGAACATCGCATATGTTCACCCGCCTCGGCGAACGCGAACAAGCGATGTTCGCCGGGAACTGTTCGCCGGCGATTAGTTCGGGACATCTCTAGCAGTGGAATACCAGCTGCAACATGGTCGTCACCTTTCTAGTCAGCTTCCGCTCTTCACAAGCGACGAGTGGGCATGGATGTCTGACCTCTGTGAGGTTTTACGCAACTTTGAGAAATCAACACAGATGGTGAGCGGCGATGCCGCTATTATCAGCGTAACCATCCCACTTCTGTGTCTACTGAAAAGCTCGCTGTTCACAATGAAGGCAGACGCTTTGCATGTGGAAGAGGTGGAAAAGAGCGAAGACAGTACACAGAGTGATAGCCAGACCACCCTCAGTTCATCTTCTCAGCACGAATTGGATGATGATTAGGAGGAGAAGGAGCAGTAGACGGTTGCCTCTACTACAGAGGGTAGTACCCATAGCAGGTTTATTCCATCTGTTCAGCATGGATGTGCCGAAGAGGATGAGGAGATTGAGATTCATCCTCCTGATGAGGACAGCAAAGTCTTGTCTGTTGGGACTCTGGCACACTTGGCTATCATTATGTTAAGCTGCCTTTCGCGTGACCCTTGCATTATACGCATTTTGGCCAACACCGATTACTGGTTGTTCACCCTTCTCGATGCTACAAAGATAACTTCTCATCTCTCATTCCTGGGGTGGAGAGAAGTGATGGACAAACAATGGCCGGGACAATTGGTGAACGCGCGTTCGCGATCAAATGTTCGCGAACTGCGCATTAGCGGCGGGCCCCATTCAATTTTATGGCAGGCGAACCTAAAAAACCTTCAGGTCATATTTGCAGCCAGCAAACACTTACTAGAAGTACACAAATAATCCCACAACATGGACAGTGATATATCAGAGGGGGATCATTTGCAAAAATACCCACAAAAAATATGTATTTTAATTTGGGGCCATTTCGAAACTCTCAAAAATTTGCCCTGGTGGAGCCTAGAAATTTTTTATTTCCTATCGGTTTGATGTATACAAATGTGCAGCACTCCAAGTTTTTGTATCCTGCAGAGTCTATTAAAAAAATGCATACGTTGACGTAATATTTTTTTTCTACCATGGAACTGTATGGTGAACGGACGCCACTGTACGGCATCAGTCTGAGGTATTTGTTAACGCATACATTTTTGGTATGCATTAAATAGATGGCAAAAATAGGATGTGAACCCAGCCCTAGTGTCAGAATAAGCACCAGTACACAGCGGAACAGCGTGGCGGAAAGGGGAGGCCGCCACGTACTGACAGAGTGCTACCTGCTCCTGGTGGTCTGGGATGAGGACTGTGTTTCCCAAGGATAGTTTTCTACTGGGAAATACAGGGCACAGTATGCTGTAATACACTAGAATCTATATAATATAAAGATATTAGCCCTACCTCGAAATAATAATACAAGTAGGTGGTCATTTATTATATAGAAATATGTCTATGTTAGGCATATTTCTGACACAGATTGTGGAGCAAAGGTCCTTAGCACCCCAATCTGCATATTTTTCATGCTCATGCCAGGTCTATAAAAGGATGGCGTGGGCAGGGAAAGGGATACAGTTATGGCCATCCTGTCATTGGATACCACCGCCATACATTGACCGGATAACACATCTGTACAGTGACAGGATAACACCGCCATACCGTGACCGGATAAAAGGGTATAAGACACAGTACAGGGAATGACTAGGGGCACTGCACAGGGTGTGGTAAGAGGGCATAATTCACGGTATAAGGGGGCAAAGTACGGGGTGAGGGGCACAGTACGGGGTGGGGGGCACAGTCACATGACCCTCTGACATTAAAAGGTCCTTATGGTGAATGCTGTTCATACACCACCATAAAGACAGGCAAAGGAGTGAGACAAGGATCTGATTATGTGGCTAGTGATAAAAAATGTAACTGTCGGCCAGTACAGGCCCCAAAAATTAGGCAATAGGCATTCATCTGACAGCAAAGAACTTTAGATTCTGTGGCTGGAGGTACATTAGGCGGTCACAGGATAAATATGTAACTGTCGACCAGTATAGGCCCCAAAAATTAGGCAATAGACATTCAGCTGACAGCATAGAACTTTGGATTCTGTGGCTAGAGATACATTAGGCGGTCACAGGATAAAAATGTAACTGTCGGCCAGTACGGGCCCCAAAAATTAGCCAATAGGCATTCACCTGACAGCAAAGAACTTTTGATTCTGTGGCTGGAGGTACATTAGGCGGTCACAGGATAAATATGTAACTATTGGCCAGTACAGGCCCCAAAAATTAGGCAAGGACAATTCTTTGTTCTGGGTGGTGGCGGATATGTGTGGGCTGGCATGAGGAAATTCAATTACACATGGTCATCACAGGTGTTGAATTCCTCCGAGATCCATGCCTCATTCATTTTTTAAAATGTGAGGTAGTCCATTCTGTCGTGAGCTAGGCGAGTGCGCTTATCGGTCACGACCGCCCCCTGCTGCGCTGAACGTCCTTTCAGACAGGACACTCGACGAGCGGCAAGCCAAGAGTTCCAGGGCAAAATGTGCAGGTCAAGCCTGCACATCCAGTAGTCAAGATGTTCCTCGCTTCTCAGAGCATCCACATCGGCCGTTAACCCGATGTAGTCGGACACCTGTCGGTCTAGATGTTCTGTGAGGCTGGATCTGGAAGGCGGCTGTCGATGGGTTGGCTGCAATAATGATCTCATATCCGAAATGACCAACACATCTTCATACCGCCCTCTTCTTGCATGCGCTGTTGGATTGGCACACTCAACTGTTTTTTTGTGAGTCAAAATTCCTCTGCCAGCGCACACAATATCAGAATGCAGCATTTCTCGAAGCAAGGCCTGGAAATGCTGCATTCTGACAGACCTCTGTGATGGTGGTAACATGTCCTCTATTTTATGTTTGTACTGGGGGTCTAAGTACGTTGCCACCCAGTACAGGTCCTTGACCTTTATGCTTTTTTTACGGGCCTCCCTCTTCAACACTGGAGCATGAAAGCCCCCATTTGCACTAAATTGAAAGCGCCCTGGCTCCTGCTCTTTGCCCAGGAGAATGTCGTCCTCGGTCTCCTCCCCGCAGCAACGGACAACACCAGTGATTCCCAAAAAGTTTAAAGCCTGCTCTTCTTGCTCCTCCTCCTCCTCCCCCCAGCCACCATCCTCCTCTGACTCCTATTAAGACTCCTGCTGACTTGTCTCAGATGGAGTAGCCCCCCCATTCCCTGGGCATTCATTCAGCATTGCGACTTCCTCATCTTCCAGCTCCTGCTCCTCAATGGCTTGATCAATGACAAGACGCAATGCACGCTCCAGAAATAAGGCGTAAGGTATGATGTCACTGATGGCGCCCTGGCTGCGACTGACCAGTTTGGTGATCTCATCAAATGGCCGCAGAAGTCTGCATGCGTCGCGCATGAGCAGCCACTGGCGTGGTGAAAAGAAACCAAGCTCCCCAGAACCTGTCTTGCCACAGAGTTTGTACAGGTAGTCGTTAATGGCACGTTTGTGCTGGAGCAGCCTATCAAGCATATACAAGGTGGAGTTCCATCGCGTCGGGCAGTCACAAATCAGACGTCTGACGGGCAAGTGGTGTCGCCGCTGAACGTCAGCAAGGCGAGCCATGGCCGTATAAGATCTTCTAAAATGGCCTGAGATTTTCCTGGCCTGCCACAAGACATCCTGGACCCTGGGGTATCTGGCAATAAATCAGTGCACGACTAAGTTCAGGACGTGTGCCATGCACGGCACGTGTGTCATTTTGCCATTTTATTTCAGCGCACTCAGCAGATTGGCAGCATTGTCGCACACCACTTTACCAACTGTCAAATTGAGCGGGGTTAGCCACTGATCAGCTTGTTACCGCCAAGCTGAAAGCAGTGCAGGACCTGTGTAGCTTTTGGCTTCCAGGCACATCAGCCGCAGCACAGCATGGAAACGTCTCACCTGGCACGTCGAATAGGTTCTGGGGAGCTTGGGGGTGCAGCGGAAGAGGCGGTAGTAGTGGAAAAGGAGGAGTCAGCAGAGGAGGGGACGGAGGATGGAGTTGGAGGAGGAGAAGAAGAGGCAAGCCTGCATGCAATCCGTGGCCGTAACACCAAATCCACACGGGTGCCACGGGTTATATGCTTGATGGCCGTCAGAAGGTTCACCCAGTGGGCAATAAAAGTTATGTACCTTCCCTGCCTATGTTTTCTAGACCACGTGTCTGTGGTCAGATGTATCTTGTTTTGCCAGAGATATATTAACTTGCCGCTGAACGTGGCCATATAGTTCAGAGTTACCCTTCTGGGAGAAATATTCCCTTCCGGGGACCTTCCATTGCGGTGTGCCAATGGCCACAAATTTTCTAAAGGCCTCCGAGTCCACCGATTTATATAGCAGTAGTTGGCAGGCTAGCAGTTCCGACAAGCCAGCGGTCAGCCATTGGGCAAGAGGATTATCTTGCATCATCATTTTTTTACGCTCGAACATTTGGGCCACGGAAGCCTGCCTTGTGCCAGATGAATGCAACGACGGCACGGTGGAAGGTGGAGTGGAGGACAAATGGGAGGAGATAGGAGAAGGAGAAGAGGCAGATGGATTTGCGGAGTCTGACGGTGTTGCTCCCTCTGGGCTCGGTGATGGGAGGCCAGGTGCCTTCTTAAGGCGGTCGTCCCTAGGTGAGTGTTGGGCTTACCACGACTTATGAGTTGACAGCACAGGCTGCAGATGGCAACACTATCAGCGGCTGATACGTTTAAAAAGCCCACACTGCGGAGCTATGTGCCGGCGTCCTGGGAGCGCAAGATGTTACCGTGCATGGTGAATGGCTCGCTCCAGATACATTTGCAGTCTGCTTTTTGCCTCCTGTACACTGCAAGTTCTGCATGCTTATCCTCCTTCTCCTCCCTATCTGCTGCTCCGTCTCTTCCTCTGAACTACCCTCCTCTTCCTCTGTTGTGGGCACCCATGTGACGTCCATCAACACGTCATCTTTGCCACCTTCACCACCACTGACATTAGAGATCTTGGAGTAGGCAGCAACAGCGGGGACCACCCTTCTTGTCCTGAACTGGGTACTGTCGTCAGACCGCTGGGTGGCGGCTGTTGCTACCTCCTCTTCCTCATCCGATGCCAAAAATGGCTGCGCATCGGTAAGGTCTGGAAATGGATGGGAAAATAATTCCTCTGTCTCAAGTGTAGGGGCTATGGTGGTGGTGGTGGTGTCTTTGGGGGTGAGAGTAAGGAGGGTGCAGATACAGAGGATGAGGAGGGTGCGGAAGGCTGAGTGAGCGACTCAACCAACTCTAGTGCGTCCTTTGACACAATCGCACGCACCTTCTCCAACTTCCCACTTAGGCTCCGGCCTTGTGCACCTGCCCGACCCCTACCACCCCTGTTGAATGGCCTGCCTCTTCCTCTGCCTGTCATTTTCAAAATGACCCTAGAGAAGAGCAGTATTTGTGGAAGCTGATATATGGCAGGTCTCAATCAGTTGTTAGTTGAAGCAGGTACAGTATATCAAAACCCGCAATCTGTATTTTGTGGATGCAGGTATATGAAAAACCTCTATCACTATTTTGTGGAAGCTGATATATGGAAAGCCTCAATCAGTTGTTAGTTGAAGCAGGTATATCACCCTCAAGCAGTAATTTTGTGGACGCAGGTATATGGAAAACCTCTATCACTATTTTGTGGAAGCTGATATATAGCAGGCCTCAATCAGTTGTTAGTTGAAGCTGGTATATCACCCTGAAGCAGTAATTTTGTGGACGTAGGTATATGGAAAACCTCTATCACTTTTTTGTAGAATCTGATATATGGCAGGCCTCAATCAGTTGTTAGTTGAAGCAGGTATATAAAAACCCGCAATCTGCATTTTGTGGACGCAGGTATATGGAAAACCTCTATCATTTTTTTGTGGAAGCTGATATATGGCAGGCCTCAATCAGTTGTTAGTTGAAGCTGTTATATCACCCTCAAGCAGCAATTTTGTGGATGCAGGTACAGTATATGGAAAACCTCTATCACTATTTTGTGGAAACTGATATATGGCAGGCCTCAATCAGTTGTTAGTTGAAGCAGGTATATCAAAACCCGCAATCTGTATTTTGTGGACGCAGGTATATAGAAAACCTCTATCACAATTTTGTGGAAGCTGATATATGGCAGGCCTCAATCAGTTGTTAGTTGAAGCAGGTATATCACCCTCAAGCAGTAATTTTGTGGATGCAGGTACAGTACAGACCAAAAGTTTGGACACACCTTCTCATTCAAAGAGTTTTCTTTATTTTCATGACTATGAAAATTGTAGATTCACACTGAAGGCATCAAAACTATGAATTAACACATGTGGAATTATATACATAACAAACAAGTGTGAAACAACTGAAAATATGTAATATTCTAGGTTCTTCAAAGTAGCCACCTTTTGCTTTGATTACAGCTTTGCACACTCTTGGCATTCTCTTGATGAGCTTCAAGAGGTAGTCCCCTGAAATAGTTTTCACTTCACAGGTGTGCCCTGTCAGGTTTAATAAGTGGGATTTCTTGCCTTATAAATGGGGTTGGGACCATCAGTTGCGTTGAGGAGAAGTCAGGTGGATACACAGCTGATAGTCCTACTGAATAGACTGTTAGAATTTGTATTATGGCAAGAAAAAAGCAGCTAAGTAAAGAAAAACGAGTGGCCATCATTACTTTAAGAAATGAAGGTCAGTCAGTCAGCCGAAAAATTGGGAAAACTTTGAAAGTAAGGGCTATTTGACCATGAAGGAGAGTGATGGGGTGCTGCGGCAGATGACCTGACCTCCACAGTCACCGGACCTGAACCCAATCGAGATGGTTTGGGGTGAGCTGGACCACAGAGTGAAGGCAAAAGGGCCAACAAGTGCTAAGCATCTCTTGGAACTCCTTCAAGACTGTTGGAAGACCATTTCAGTTGACTACCTCTTGAAGCTCATCAAGAGAATGCCAAGAGTGTGCAAAGCAGTAATCAAAGCAAAAGGTGGCTACTTTGAAGAACCTAGAATATGACATATTTTCAGTTGTTTCACACTTGTTTGTTATGTATATAATTCCACATGTGTTAATTCATAGTTTTGATGCCTTCATAGTCATGAAAATAAAGAAAACTCTTTGAATGAGAAGGTGTGTCCAAACTTTTGGTCTGTACTGTATATGGAAAACCTCTATCACTATTTTGAGGAAGCTGATATATGGCAGGCCTCAATCAGTTGTTAGTTGAAGCTGGTATATCACCCTGAAGCAGTAATTTTGTGGACGCAGGTATATGGAAAACCTCTATCACTATTTTATGGAAGCTGATATATGGCAGGCCTCAATCAGTTGTTAGTTGAAGCAGGTATATCAAACCCGCAATCTGTATTTTGTGGATGCAGGTATATGGAAAACCTCTATCACTATTTTGTGGAAGCTGATATATGGAAGGCCTCAATCAGTTGTTAGTTGAAGATGGTATATCACACTCAAGCAGTAATTTTGTGGACGCAGGTATATGGAAAACCTCCATCACTATTTTGTGGAAGCTGATATATGGCAGGCCTCAATCAGTTGTTTGTTGAAGCAGGTATATCAAACCCGCAATCTGTATTTTGTGGATGCAGGTATATGGAAAACCTCTATCACTATTTTTATTCTGGAAGCATACAAATGCACTATAATATACTTTCTATGTTAGGAATTATATTATAAGTATATCACACCCCTTTGTTTATCGCACCTATCGATAGCACAACGTTACCAGTCCTTAAAAGGACTTTTGTGGCCCTATTAGCTAGCATTTGGTGTCCCTAAGTTCCTAACAGCCTGTCCCAACTCCAAAATGCAACCTCTCCCTACACTGGCAAAACACATAATGTAAAATGAATGCCAGATCGGGTTCTGTTATAGGGTTGGGGGTGTGTCCATGTGCTGAATCATCTCAATTGACTATCCTGTCCCACCTGATGAATGTTTCATGGGTCAAAATTCGGCGCAATGCAAAAGAATATGGTGCGCGCGGTCATCGCCATATGCTCGCAATTTTGGCGAATCATGATCGAGCAAAGTACGCCGTGAAATGACCACAGGGAGAACCGCAAGGCCATCTCTAGTGGAGAGGACAAGCAAAATGGTGAAATGCCAGAAGGTCCTTGTGGATAAATTGCTCCAAAAATTTCAGATCAGCAGCAGGCCCTAGCCTCAAATGTTTTAGAGGGTCAGCTCAGCAGCAGACCCTCACCCCTAATGTTTTAGAGGGTCAACAGCAGGCCCTAGCCCATAATATTTTAGATGGTCAGATCAGAGAGAAGGCCCGCGCCCATAATGTTTTAAAGGGTCAGCTCAGCAGCAGACTTTCACCCCAAATGTTTTAGAGAGTCACCAGCAGGCCCTCGCCCCTAATGTTTTAGATCAGGCATCCTCAAACTGTGGCCCGACAGCGGTTGCAAAACTACCAGCATGCCCGAACAGCCTACAGGTATCAGCCTACAATAGGGCATCGTGGGAGATGTAGTTTTACAACAGCTGGAGGGCCGCAGTTTGAGAATGCCTATTTTAGATGGTCAGCTCAGCAGCAGACCCTCGCCCATAATGTTTTAGAGGGTCATCTCAGCAGCAGGCTCTCGCCCCTAATGTTTTAGATGGTCAGATCAGCAGCAGGCCCTCGCCCCTAATGTTTTAGAGGGTTAGCTCAGCAGCAGACTCTCACCCCTAATATTTAAGAGGGTCAGCCCAGCAACAGACCCTCGTCTCTAATGTTTTAGAGCATCATCTCAGAAGCAGACTCTCACCCCTAATGTTTTAGAGGGTCAACAGCAGGCCCTCACCCATAATGTTTTAGATGGTCAGATCATCAGCAGGCACTCACCCCTTTTGTTTTAGATGGTCATATCAGCAGCACACCCTCACCACTAATGTTTTAGAGGGTCACCAGAGGGCCCTCGCCACTAATGTTTTAAAGGGTCAGCTCAGCAGCAAACCCTCACGTCTAATGTTTTAGATGGTCAGATCAGCAGCAGGCTCTTGCTCCTAATGTTCTAGAGTGTCAGCTCAGCAGCAGACCCTCATCCCTAATGTTTTAGCTGGTCATATCAGCAACAGGCACTCACCCCAAATGTTCTAAAGGGTCAGCTCAGCAGCAGACCCTCACCCCTAATGTTTTAGATGGTCAGATCAGCAGCAGGCACTCGCATCAAATGTTTTAGAGGTTAGCTCAGCAGCAGGCCCTCATCCCTAATGTTTTAGATGGTCAGATGAGCAGCAGGCCCTCGCCCGGGTCAACTCAGCAGCAGGCCCTCACCACTATTGTTTTAGAGGGTCAGCTCAGCAGCAGACCCTCATCACTAATGTTTTAGAGGGTCACCAGCAGGCCCTCGCCACTTATATTTTAAAGGGTCAGCTCAGCAGCAAACCCTCACGCCTAATGTTTTAGATGGTCAGATCAGCAGCAGGCTCTCGCCCCTAATGTTCTAGAGTGTCAGCTCAGCAGCAGACCCTCATCCCTAATGTTTTAGATGGTCATATCAGCAACAGGCATTCACCCATAATGTTCTAGAGCAGGCATGCTCAACCTGCGGCCCTCCAGCTGTTGTAAAACTACAACTCCCACGATGCCCTGCTGTAGACTGATAGCTGTAGGCTGTTCAGGCATGCTGGGAGTTGTAGTTTTGCAACAGCTGGAGGGCCGCAGGTTGAGCATGCCTGTTCTAGAGGGTCAGCTCAGCAGCAGACTCTCACCCCTAATGTTTTAGATGGTCAGATCAGCAGCAGTCCCTCGCCCCTAATGTTTTAGAGGGTCAGCTCAGCAGCAGACCCTCACCCTAATGTTTTAGATGGTCAGATCAGCAGCAGGCCCTCGCCCCTAATGTTTTAGAGGGTCAGCTCAGCAGCAGACTTTCACCTTTAATGTGTTAGAGAGTCACCAGCAGGCCCTCGACCATAATGTTTTAGATGGTCAGATCAGCAGCAGGACCTTACCCCTAATGTTTTAGATGGTCATCTCAGCAGCAGTCCCTCGCCCCTAATGTTTTAGATGGTCATCTCAGCAGCAGGCCCTCGCCCCTAATGTTTTAGAGGGTCAGCTCAGCAGCAGACCCTCACCCCTAATGTTTTAAATAGTCAAATTAGCAGCAGGCCCTCGCCACTAATGTTTTAAATGGTCAGCTTAGCAGCAGACCCTCACGCCTATTGTTTTAGAGGGTCAGCTCAGCAGCAGACCCTCACCACTAATGTTTTAGATGGTCAGATCAGCAGCAGGCACTTGCATCCAATGTTTTAGAGGGTCAGCTCAGCAGCAGGCCCTCACCCCTAATGATTTAGATGGTCAGATGAGCAGCAGGCACTCGCCACTATTGTTTTAGAGGGTCAGCTCAGCAGCAGACCATCACCCCTAATGTTTTAGAGGGTCACCAGCAGGCCCTCGCCACTAATATTTTGAAGGGTCAGCTCAGCAGCAGATCCTCACGCCTAATGTTTTAGCTGGTCATATCAGCAGCAGTCCCTCGCCCCTAATGTTCTAGAGTGTCAGCTCAGCAGCAGACCCTCATCCCTAATGTTTTAGATGGTCAGATGAGCAGCAGGCCCCCGCCCCTAATGTTTTAGAGGGTGAACTCAGCAGCAGACCCTCACCCCTAATGTTTTAGAGGGTCAAAAGCAGGCCCTCGCCCATAATGTTTTAGATGGTCAGATCAGCAACCGGCCCTTGTACCTAATGTTTTAGATGGTCATGTCAGAAGCAGGCCCTCGCCCCTAATGTTTCAGAGGGTCAGCCCAGCAGCAGACCCTCACCGCTAAAGTTTTTGAGAGTCACCAGCAGGCCCTCCCCCATAATATTTTAGATAGTCAGCTCAGCAGCAGACCCTCACCACTAATGTTTTAGAGGGTCAGCTCAGCAGCAGACCCTCACGCCTAATGTTTAAGCTGGTCATATCAGCAGCAGACCCTCACCCCTAATGTTCTAGAGGGTCAGCTTGGCAGCAGACCCTCACCCCTAAAGTTTTAGAGAGTCACCTGCAGGCTCTCGCCTAAAAATTTTTATATGGTCAGATCAGCAGCAGGCCCTTGCCCCTAATGTTTTAGATGGTCAGATCAGCAGCAGGCCCTCGCCCCTAATGTTTTAGAGGGTCATATCAGCAGCAGACCCTCACCCCTAATGTTTTAGAGGGTCACCAGCAGGCCCTCGCCCCTAATGTTTTAAATGGTCAGCTCAGCGGCAGACCCTCGTCCCTAATGTTTTAACGGGTAAGCTCCACAGCAGACCCTCACCCTTAATATTTTAGAGGGTCAACAGCATGCACTCGCCCATAATGTTTTAAATGGTCAGCTCAGCAGCAGACCCTCGCCCCTAATGTTTTAGATGGTCAGATCAGCAGCAGGCCCTCGCCCCTAATGTTTTAGAGGGTCAGCTCAGTAGCAGACCATCGTCCCTAATGTTTTAAAGGGTCAGCTCAGCAGTAGACCCTCACCCTTAATGTTTTAGAGGGTCACCAGCATGCACTCGCCCATAATGTTTTAGATGGTCAGATCAGAATCAGGCCCTCGCCCATAATGTTTTAGATGGTCAGATCAGCAGCAGGCCCTCGTCCCTAATGTTTTTGAGGGTCAGCTCAGCAGCAGACCTTCACCCCTAATGTTTTAGAGGGTGACCAGCAGGCCCTCGCACATAATGTTTTAGATGGTCAGATCAGCAGCAGGCACTCGCCCCTTATGTTTTAGAGGGTCAGCTCAGCAGCAGACCCTGACCCCTAATGTTTTAGATGGTCAGACCAGCAGTAGTCACTTGCCCCTAATGTTTTAGAGGGTAAGCTCAGCAGCAGACAGTCACCCCTAATGTTTTAGATGGTCAGATAAGCAGCAGGCCCTAGCCCCTAATGTTTTAGAGGTTAAACAGCAGGCCCTCGCCCATAATGTTTTATATGGTCAGATCAGCAGCAGGCCCTCACCCCTAATATATTAGATGGCCAAATCAGCAGCAGGCCCTCGCCCCTAATGTTTTAGATGGTCAGCTCAGCAGCAGGCCCTCGCCCCAAATGTTTTAGAGCAGGCATGCTCAACCTGCGGCCCTCCAGCTGTTGCAAAACTACAACAGGGAGTTGTAGTTTTACAACAGCTGGAGGGCCGCAGGTTGAGCATCCCTGTTTTAGAGGGTCAACTCAGCAGCAGACCCTCACCCCTAATGTTTTAATAAGTCACCAGAAGGCCCTCGCCCATAATGTTTTAGATGGTCAGATTAGCAGCAGGCCCTTGCCCTTAATGTTTTAGAGTGTCAGCTCAGCAGCAGACCTTCACCCCTAAAGTTTTAGACGATCACCAGCGGGCCCTTGCCCCTAATGTTTTAGATGGTTAGCTCAGCAGCAGGCCCTCGCCCCTAATGTTTTAGAGGGTCAGCTTAGCAGCAGCCCCCTTGCCTCTAATGTTTCAGTTGGTCAGATCAGCAGCAGGCCCTCATCCCTAATGTTTTAGTGTCACCAGCAGGGCCTTGCTCCTAATGTTTTTGAGGGTCACCAGAAGGCCATCAGTCATAATTTTTCAAGGGTGTGTATGATGCCCTCCTTTATGTGTAATAAAGGGTGTATTGGAGTGCCGTTTCCTTGTAATTTTTGACAGCCCTTTCACTTAGTTCATGGGCTTTATGAGTGTAGGTGTCCCACTACCTGTACAATTATACCACAATGTGAATGAGGCCCTCCTTTATGTGACATATAGGTTGTATCGGAAAGAATGTTTCCTAACAATTTTTCCTCTAAAATCTATTTTATCTTTGGTTTTGAGCGTATTATAGTCAGTCTGTAAAAGTGGCATACTACTCGGACAACATCGTTCCCAGCAGCGACCTGGGAGTCCAAGATGCATCCAGACATCCTCCCCATGCTGTTCCCGAACCATTTTAGTGGTGTTTCCATCAATTTCTGACCTTTTCCTGTGAACCAGACACCCTACCCTCTTTAGAGCAAGGGGTGCCTGGTTTAATACTCAGGTTCTCCCATTGACTTCCATTGTGCTCGGGTGTTCTGTAGAGCACCCGAGTATCCTAAAGTGTTCTACTCGAGCACCCGAGCACTTTGGTGCTTGATCAACACTACTGTCTTCACTGCATTATGGGTGATCCCTAGTTTCCGACCTTCTTACTTCCTCTTTCTAACATGTGCAGCAGACATTTTAGAAAAAATATAATTTGTTACCACGAAGCGTGAGCAAATTCGACTAAGGGACAACGCTAATTTTTCCTGAAATTCGGATCGAATTCCACTTTGTCAACTTCGATTCGTTCATCTTTAATAGCTACCGACATTAGAAAGTCAGTTTGGACATTTAAAAAAATAGAACAATATCTTTAAAGAGTAAATGCACTTCAGGAAATCTTTTCACATGTCATATATTAGCGAGATATCAAAGGTTTTCACCAGACCCTGGTTAAAACCTTTGATATGTCACTATGACATGGAAAGATTATCTAAAGTGTAGATACTCTAAACTTTCTGAAATGTGAATAATTTGGGGATGGAAGGAGGCTAAAGGATAAGAGGGATGATTTTGCCTTTGACCCTGTCTTAGGTTTTCTGGTGAATTGTTGATGTTGATGTTGAGTCGTCTAGAAACCAGATAAATGGATATGTCTTCGTCCCACAAACATGAAGCTTTTTATGATGTATCAAAGCTCAATTTTGACTTCAGCTAAATTGTTACTTTTGGAAATGAAACTTACTAGAAAAAAATACAAAAAAACCATGCCAGTCTCAGATTGTGCCTGCATAGGACAGTGAATGGCGGCTGGCGAGGAGACATTTTACATGCCTGTGTGCATTCACTGTGGCCCCCTTCCGTGAAACAGAAATAAGAAAGCACTGCTGCTGTAACCTCTCGATTCTTTTCCTTCCCAATTAAAATAATGGGACTGTGTTTTCTTAATAACTGCATGCTGATCACGACAGGGAAGACTATTAGCTCCCAATGCAGAACACATCTGCCTACCTAGAATAGCCAATTATATCAACCTGAGCGGTGACACAGGGCTAGAAGATGCTGTTTCTGGAATGACAAAGTAATGCTAATTTCTTCTGAAAAGTGTGTCATAAACGTACAGCTGTTGAATGGGTTCATGCATAGCGTTTACATTACTACAAATGCATCTACTAAATTCACCATTAGCATATAGTCTTCTGCTATCGATCACATGAACCAATATTAGTCTTCTGGTTTGTTATGACTGAGTGGTGTCACAAATGGGAGGTTCACACTTGTGTTAAACAGATCCATCAGGCTATTCCAGCTGGAGAATCCGGCCAAGCCAGATACTGCCACTCACTGCCCAAGTCCATTGACTCTAATGGGATTCAGGAGCAATCTGGCCACTTTCCGGCATAAGTGCCTGTTTTTTGGCTGGACAAAAATCATTGCATTCAACTATGTTTTTTACAGCACATGGGAAGGAATAATGAAAGTCACCCGTACATACTAAATGGTAAAACACTCGGTAACACTGACATGGAAAAGGATCTAGGAATTTTAATAAACAGCAAACTAAGCTGCAAAAAACAGTGTCAGGCAGCTGCTGCCAAGGCCAATAAGATAATGGGTTGCATCAGAAGGGGCATAGATGCCCGTGATGAGAACATAGTCCTACCACTTTACAAATCATTAGTCAGACCACACATGGAGTACTGTGTACAGTTCTGGGCTCCTGTAAACAAGGCAGACATAGCAGAGCTGGAGAGGGTCCAGAGGAGGGCAACTAAAGTAATAACTGGAATGGGGGGGACTACAGTACCCTGAAAGATTACCAAAATTAGGGTTATTCACTTTAGAAAAAAGACGACTGAGGGGAGATCTAATTAATATGTATAAATATATCAGGGGTCAGTACAGAGATCTCTCCCATCATCTATTTATCCCCAGGACTGTGACGAGGGGACATCCTCTGTGTCTGGAGGAAAGAAGGTTTGTACACAAACATAGAAGAGGATTCTTTACGGTAAGAGCATTGAGACTATGGAACTCTCTGCCTGAGGAGGTGGTGATGGTGAGTACAATAAAGGAGTTCAAGAGGGGCCTGGATGTATTTCTGGAGTGTAATAATATTACAGGATATAGCTACTAGAGAGGGGTCGTTGATCCAGGGAGTTATTCTGATTGCCTGATTGGAGTCGGGAAGGAATTTTTTATTCCCCTAAAGTGGGGAAAATTGGCTTCTACCTCACAGGTTTTTTTTTTGCCTTCCTCTGGATCAACTTGCAGGATAACACGCCGAACTGGATGGACAAATGTCTTTTTTCGGCCTTATGTACTATGTTACTATGTAAAAGGCAGCTGCATCCCTGCCAGATCCCATGATAATCAATAGGCTACGGCGGTGAACGGCAGGCTATTCTCTACCAGAGTTCACTGGATACATATGAGACATTTGTTGCTCAAGTCATTCATTCCACTGATGTATGTAGCTATCCCTAATTTAAAAGAAATGTGTCACCTATACTTTTTGAACGTTTAAATTTTAAAGGGATATTCCGGTTGACACAAGTTATCCCCTATACACAGATCACTGGGGGTCCTACTTCTGGAATAGGGGATAACTTGTACCAACTGGAATACCCTTTTAAACAGATACTGATACATAGTTTTTTGTGTTTTTTTTTTCAAATCTGTTTTCCATTTTCTGTGTTTGTTTATGAGGATAGCCATCTGGAATGAGCTGCTATTAACAACATTCTGGGATGAGCTTTACAACAGCCACATGGACCATAGGAGCCTGCAGTCTGGAGCTAACTCAGTAGGGGAGCTTTATCATGAAAGGGATGTGTAAAGTCAGTTTTGCTGGATTCTATGTTGGTGCAATTTGACCAAATTTATCAAATGTCACATGGTAATGGATACATCTGATGTGTTTTTAAAGGGTTTCCTGGGAGTTCAGTTCTGTTGAGGACAAAATAAGTGTGACTTTTCAAAGGTTTCAGATGATAAATCTGACTTAAATCAGCTCTAATCACACAAAATTTCTCACCCATTTGTCAAAACAGGAGTGGTTTAAAATGCAAAATATGCCAACATTTTGCACACATAAGACCAAATAGTCTCAAATCCCAATTTTGAAACTTCTTGACGCCAGCATTTAGGGTGATATGGTTTGATAAATTTCCCACGTTGACTTATGTGAAAGAGTGGTTAGAGCATCCTCTGTGACCCGTGCAGAGGTCATTATGCAGGGAGGGAAAGGAGGTGAGGGGAAACCAACATCTTTTAGGAATGATGTGATCTTGTGTTATTTATACACAGATGCTAATATGACCACTGAGAAGTAAATAGGAAGTGTCAATCTATTATGAGGCTCAGGTGTCAGCATGAAAACTCTAAGTTTTCTAAACCTTTTTTTTACATATAGATAGTGACTTGGAAAATTAAAAGATAAACATCAACAAAAATACTTACAAATATTTACAGCATAAAAACTTTATTTAATCACTACGTAGTTATTTTTTTGAATACACATTCTTTTAAAACAGCAATATAGGTAGCGAGGCGGCACAGCTGCAGACACACAACACGTAGCATTTAAAGAGGACGACAATCCCACTGTACAGTGTTCATTTTAGGACATGGTCAGATATGATAGTCAAGTATCAAAATAATGCCAATGTGACACCTGACCCTGACCCTGACACCTGACCCTGATACCTGACCCTGACACCTGACTCTGACACCTGACCCTGACACCTGACCCTGACACCTGACCCTGACACCTGACACCTGACTCTGACACCTGACTCGGACACCTGACCCTGACACCTGACACCTGACACCTGACCCTTACACCTGACACCTGACACCTGACTCTGACACCTGACCCTGACACCTGACCCTGACACCTGACTCTCACATCTGACTCTCATATCTGAGTTTGACTTATGCTCTTCATACACTGCTCAAAAAAATAAAGGGAACACTTAAACAACACAATGTAACTCCAAGTCAATCACACTCTGTGAAATCAAACTGTCCACTTAGGAAACAACACTGAGTGACAATCAATTTCACATGCTGTTGTGCAAATGGGATAGACAACAGGTGGAAATTATAGGCAATTAGCAAGACACCCCCAATAAAGGAGTGGTTCTGCAGGTGGTGACCTGACCACTTCTCAGTTCCTATGCTTCCTGGCTGATGTTTTGGTCACTTTTGAATGCTGGCGGTGCTTTCACTCTAGTGGTAGCGTGAGACGGAGTCTACAACCCACACAAGTGGCTCAGGTAGTGCAGCTTATCCAGGATGGCACATCAATGCGAGTTGTGGCAAGAAGGTTTGCTGTGTCTGTCAGCGTAGTGTCCAGAGCATGTAGGCGCTACCAGGAGACAGGCCAGTACATCAGGAGACGTGGAGGAGGCCGTAGGAGGGCAACAAGCCAGCAGCAGGACCACTACATCCGCCTTTGTGCAAGGAGGAACAGGAGGAGCACTGCCAGAGCTCTGTAAAATGACCTCCAGCAGGCCACAAATGTGCATGTGTCTGCTCAAACGGTCAGAAACAGACTCCATGAGGGTGATATGAGGGCCCGACGTCCACAGGTGGGGGTTGTGCTTACAGCCCAACACCGTGCAGGACGTTTGGCATTTGCCAGAAAACACCAAGATTGGCAAATTTGCCACTGGCACCCTGTGCTCTTCACAGATGAAAGCAGGTTCACACTGAGCACATGTGACAGACGTAACAGAGTCTGGAGACGCCGTGGAGAACGTTCTGCTGCCTGCAACATCCTCCAGCATGACCGGTTTGGCATTGGGTCAGTAATGGTGTGGGCTGCCATTTCTTTGGAGGGCCGCACAGCCCTCCATGTGCTCGCCAGAGGTAGCCTGACTGCCATTAGGTACCGAGATGAGATCCTCAGACCCCTTGTGAGACCATATGCTGGTGCGGTTGGCCCTTGGTTCCTCCTAATGCAAGACAATGCTAGACCTCATGTGGCTGAAGTGTGTCAGCAGTTCCTGCAAGACGAAGGCATTGATGCTATGGACTGGCCCGTCCGTTCCCCAGACCTGAATCCAATTGAGCACATCTGGGACATCATGTCTCGCTCTATCCACCAACGTCACGTTGCACCACAGACTGTCCAGGAGTTGGCAGATGCTTTAGTCCAGGTCTGGAAGGAGATCCCTCAGGAGACCGTCCGCCACCTTATCAGGAGCATGCACAGGCGTTGTAGGGAGGGCATACAGGCACGTGGAGGCCACACACACTACTGAGCCTCATTTTGACTTGTTTTAAGGACATTACATCAAAGTTGGATCAGCCTGTAGTGTGTTTTTCCACTTTAATTTTGAGGGGGACTCCAAATCCAGACCTCCATGGGTTAAAAAATTTGATTTCCAAGGCGTACCTGTGTATTTCCGATCACAGCTGTGCGGCGGGCAGTGTTAGGAACGGTGTGCCTGCTGAAATCATTCAGAAGGCACCCTGTGACAATGCCGAGGGGGGTCCTGTGACCCCCCTCCTCCATACCGGCGATCGCTGCTAACCGCAGGTCAATTCAGACCTGCGGTTTGCAGCATTTCCAGGTTATTCAGGTCTCCGGTGACACCACCAATCACCCTCCGCAGATCTTGTGAGGTGGCGGTGACGGAGGATGAGGGTGAGGATCGCCTGTAATTGGTTGGAGGGACTGACCTGGAGATAACGTCCTGGAGCTCCACTCTCCCCGCCCACAGACTTCTGTGCGAGCAAGGAGAGAGGAGCCCTGTGTCAGTCCATCTGCATCCCACACGATCCGCCGCCGTCCGTGGCCCCTGAGACCCCATAAAGTGCCATCTGGCATATAAACAGCTTTAGGTTAGGCAGGGGTAGTGAAAAAAACAAAAGTAATTTTTTGTGTGCAGCACCCGGATCTGAGGGTGCCTGGGGTCCACAGCAACTTGTGCGACCCCCGTCCCCCCAGGGGTGCTGCAGCTTTCCCCCCCCCCACATATTTTGGGGCGCAAGCACATTTTTTTTCTTTTTGTAGGAGCGCTGACTGTGGTCGGCACTCTTAGCTGTAAAAGAGCGCCTGGCCATTGTTAGCGCATCGCCCACCCCACCGCTGATCATCTTGGTACCGCTTTTGGGCTGTGAGCAATTTTTCTGGGATTCTGTTAGGTTAGGGTAGGGTATACATAAAAACACACCGCCCCCCCCCCACACACACACACTAAATAAAGTTTTACACACACACGCACTCCCCTTTAGCGTTCGAAGATGGCCCGCCGGATGTTCTCGGCCGAGGAGGCATACGCCCAGCTGCTCTCCGACTCCGAGAGCCCCAGTGAGGACGAGGATGACCCCACTTTCCTGTTGTCATCCTCGTTCTCCTCATCATCTAGTGATGATTATGAGCCCCAAGGCGACGGAGACGCCGCCAGGCGGAGCCAGGAGCCCCCCATGCCAGGAACCCTGTGACCCACACTAGTATGAGCAGCCCTGGGGCTCGTACTAGTTTTCCGGCCCACCAGGCAAGTTCACCTGATCCCTCTACCGGTGAACTTGGCTGGAGTACCCCAGAGGATTTTGAGCCCTTGATTCCTGACTTTGTTGGCCAACCAGGAATCCAGATTCGCACAGTGGGCTTCGCTGAATATAAATTTTTTTGTTTTTTTTTCAGTGAACAATTTGTGAATCTGATGGTGGAGCAAACGAACTTGTTCGCCCAACAGTTTATAGCCTAATTTCTCCCGAGTCAGAAAATTCCTCATATGTGGATGTAGAGTGATCTGCGGGTGAACTACACGGCTCAGAAGAGAAAGAGCGCTATTGGGATTTTGGACAACCAAAATCCCAATGGCGCTCCTTCACTTCTGAGCCATGTAGTTCGCCTGCAGAGCACTTTACGTCCACATATGGGGTATGTCCTTACTCGGGAGAAATTGGGCTATGTATTTTGGGGCGATTTTTCTCCTATTACCCCTTGTAAAAATGAAATAAAAGGGGCTACAAGAACATGTTAGTGTAAAAAAAAGGATATTTTGAAATTTCTCCTCCACTTTGCAGCTATTCCTGTGAAGACTGTGGAGAAATAAATTAAAATGGGGGAAGGGGATTATAAATGTAGTACTCCATGGAAGTGTGGTACTCCCTGCAGCAACCGTCAATACAGAGGCCCGGATGATCGGGGCACGTGTCACACTGAGTGGTGTTGTCCTTCCTTACCCCCTCCTGTTACACACGCTGCACTTTTTTTGGGGACCGTCCCTTCTTTCCAGTATGGGGGAACCACACCTGGAAAGTGTTGGCCATGGACGATCCGAGCGCCTCCAGTTCCTGAGGTACTCTGGCCTGCTCTTTCCCGTTCAGAAAAGATCAGGACCTTGAGGACTGCCTCATAGAACTGCAGGAATTTCCTTGTGTTGCCAGCGCTCTGGGACAGCACAAAAGAGTTGTACAAGGCAACCTGCACCATGTAGACCGCAACTTCTTTGTACCATGCTCAGGTTTTGCGCATGGCGTATAGGGTTGCCACCTTTTCTTCAAGCCAAACTCGAACAGAAGGGAGGGAGGGCCCCCTTCCAGGCCCCACCCATGTCCCACCTCCAGCCACGCCCATGTTCCACCTCCAGCCACGCCCATGTTCCGCCTCCACCCCTGGTCGCTGTCGCACCACGATCGTTACGCCCCTGATCCCGTCACTACAGAAATACAGCGCCTCATACCTCTTACATCCAGTGACGTCTCCTTTGATGTAGATGTTCTCTTTCCTCATCTTCTCCTTTCAGACCTTCAGACCAGACTACCATTTTGTCACCATTTTTCGTCTCTGCAGTTTGACGACAACAAAAAAAAAATCTTAGTTTACTACTTTTCCATCATCCTCCCATCTTCTGGACAAATCATCCTATTACCCCCAATACTGTGCCGCTGTGCTCCCCAATACTATACTGCAGAAACAGATAAACCCCCTGATAATACTAGTACCACACAGAGCCCCCCCATATAAAATACCCCTTCTTTGTGGCCTCAGTAGAAGCCCCCAAATAATGTGCCAGTAAGAAGTGCCCCCCATAGATCCCCCCCTGTGTCAGTAAGAAGTGCCTCTTTTCTCCCCCCCAATATCTGCCAGTATAAGGTGCCTCTTCCCCCCTTCCCTTATATGTGCCAGTATCAAGTTCCTCATTTCTCTCCCCCCCAATATGTGCCAATATGAGGTGCCTCTTTCCCCCCCTTCCCCCATATGTGGCAGTTTCAAGTGCCTCATTCCCCCCCAATATGTGCCAATGTGTGTATAAGGTGCCTCTTCCCACCCCTTCCCCTATATGTGCCAATTTCAAGTGCCTCATTTCTCCCCCCCCAAATATGTGCCAGTATAAGGTGCCTCTCCCCCCTTCCCCCATATGTGCCAGTTTCAAGTGCCTCATTTCTCCTCCTCCCCAATATGTGCCAGTATAAGGTGCCTCTTTCCACCCCTTCCCCATATGTGCCAATTTCAGGTGCATCTCTTCTCTAAAAAAATAAAAATAAATTTACTTACCTCCAACGATGCGATGCAGGCCTCTTCCGCCTGTGTACCATGCTGTACGGCTCAGGCGGCGTGATGACATCATCGCGTCGCCTGCACCAGCCTCTAATAGGCTGCAGGCACAAGGCCGGCGGCCTATCAGAGGAACAGGAGGGGACACACATCTCCCTCCCCTGCCGCAGCATAGATATCTGTATCGCCGTCCTGAGGACAGCGATACAGATGACTATGGAGATGAGCGCTTCCACAATGGAAGCGCTCATCTCCCTGAGCCCAGCCGCCGCCATCATTCACAGCTGATCCTGTGCCCGGGTCTGAGAAAGGCTTGTACCCGGGCACAGGATTGCAAACCCGGACTGTCCGGGTCATTCCCGTATGGGTGGCAACCCTATTCTGAGCAATGCTCTATAACACCCCCTGTGCTCTGCACACACACCCCTCCCCCCATTGACTGACAGGGCTAGACAGCAGGCTGACATCACAGCACCACGGGGATACCGCACATGCAGCCATCAGCGCTGACCGTGGCAGTGCAAGGGTTAATGAGCCGGCATCAGTGTTTTCACCGATGCCGGTGCATATAGCAGGGGTCCAACTATTAGTGCCTGCCGGACCCCTGCAGCTGATCGGGCGGGAGTAGCTCCTGTGGCCGCCCGATCAGAGCGCTGTACCTGTATGGCGCTGGGATTTGTGACCGTGTTTCCAGCGACATACATGTACAGCACTGGTATCCTATGGGTTAATTACATATTATTTATTATAGTATATGCTATTAAAGAAAAAAACATATGTCTTTCTGGGGACTTTAACCTGCAAAGCCATTAATGTAACCTCCAAGCTATAACATTACCACATGGTTTTTCTATACTTAGAAGCTCTCACATAGACTGCGATCTGTATGATCATATATCGTGTCTGTGGATTAACCAGTAATATGTAGATCAGCTTTCTGAGCAGATCTCAGTGTGGTGAAGCTATAGCACACTGTGTGTATAATACACATATATACAGTAGATATGTAAAATCCAGGATACAGCTCTGTATACAGGGCCCCCTTTACTATAGTGCTGCCCATGTACTCTTAATAAAATAAAAAAGGACTACTTACATCACACACCACTTGAATTTGTCTCTGATCTAGAGCTCAATAAAATATAAAACATTAATTTTATTAAAAGCCAATATGGGGTTTTGAACCCATGAACACTACATGCAAAGCAAGTGTCTTACCACTGAGCTATAGCTTTAGACTCCTTAGGTTGTGATTTTTTTGATCTATGAGATGTAGTATAGCAAAAAACACAGTAAACCTAAGATCCCTTGTGACACTGACAAGTGAAGGACGTGAGATATCAGCGTCACACATCATTTAAATTTGCCTCTTATCTAGGGCATAATAAAAATGTAAACATTTTTTAGAGGCTGAAATGGGCTTTGAACTCAGAAAGCCTAGACATGGGGCAACAGCATTACTACTGAGCTACCAGCTTGCCTTGTATGAACATGGGCTTTTTGTTCATCTATGTGATGTGGCATACAAAACCATAGTAAACCTAAAATCCTTTGTTCCCTTCCTTACCACTGAGCTATCATCTATGCGCTCATAACACTGTAATGTGTTAGCTTACAGCATTTTAGGCACAGAGCTATAAGCTCAGCAATAGACATACTTTGGTTGTGTGATTTAGCATACAAATACATAATATATATCTCTAACTCATTCTCACTTTGACCCTGACCTATGAAGAGCGTAAGTCAAACTCAGATATGAGAGTCAGATGTGAGAGTCAGGTGTCAGGGTCAGGTGTCAGGGTCAGGTGTCAGGGTCAGGGTCAGGTGTCAGTGTCAGGTGTCAGTAGTCCTAAAATGAACACTGTACCACTGGTCTCCCGACAAAACACACTCTCGGCGGTGCACAGCTGAAGACCAGTAGAGGTACGTGTGCACAATATCGAAGGAGAAAATGATCGGCGGCACTCACCAGTGTGTAGGTTTGACTTGATGCTTTATTCAATGAACTTGCAATCCTGGCATGGGGCAGACAGACAACATTACACGCACCAAACAGCGACGGCGGTTTCGCCCTTGTTGTGCTTCATCGGGCTGTACGTCAGCGCGTGTGTTTGAGCCGCCCTTTTAAGCACAGGCACCGCATGTTGTCATAGAAACAGACAACAAAGTGTCTGGGAAATTTTGATTAGCTGCAAAGCCGAATTTCCATGTATTTTGTGGTAACAAATTGATTATCCCTGAAATGGGGCAAAAATGTAAAAAAAAATCATACTCACCTCATCAGTTTCATCGTGAAGAGCCTGCCACTGCCATCTTGATTGAAGATCCCATGCGGAATCTCGTGCCGCCATACGTCACCGCACCAGCCGACATGATGACGTCAGCATGCGCCGTGCTAGATTTCATGCTAGATCTTCAATCAAGATGGCGACGGCAGCCTCTTCACGATCAAATGGATGAGGTAAGTATGATTTTATTCATTTATTTTTTATTTTCTTTATTATAGACCTTAATATCAATGTCAGATGTCGTGATCAGTGGCATCTGAGGGGTACAATGACGGGGAGCGGCTTAATTTGCTTCTTGTCATTGCACCCACTAATTACAAATGTGCTTTGTGATTAAGTAATTTGTCACGAAGCTAATTTATTTTTGTAAAATTCGGCAAAGGAGCCAAATCGAATTTTCAAGAACTTTGCTCATCTCTACTGATGATGTCTTTAATGGATCTGCACTCTCTGTTCCAAAACGACTTGTTTTCTACTCTCCTGGCCCCTCCTAGTCCCACCTAAAGGTCAGTACACATGTACAATTATCTTATACTGCAGAAATGTGGCCAGATATAGACGTCACTAAATAACTATATGAAGTTAAATGGGAGGAACCAATGCAAAACCTCATTTACAGGGTCCAAATCGATTGCGCCTAATTTAAAAGTGCTTCAGTTGGTGTGAAAATTTTTGTATGACACTCTGAGGTCACCTAGGGATCATATTTGTATCTCTAGTCTGATTTTCTTTATTATTTTCTTTACCTTTTTTTGTCTCTCTTATTCTCTCTCTTTACCGCATTTAATCATCAAAAACTCAGATTCGGATGCAACTGAAATTTATACAAAATTCAGGTTTTCAAATATCCATATAGATTGCAGAAAACCTCTGGATCTAAAGAAATAATCTTAAAAATCCAGTGTCTAAGTCCCTATCCTTTCCTTGTACGATGAAGAGGGGGGAGTATTGGGGAAGAAAGGGACTACTCTTACTGGCTGGGTTTGGGTTCCCCCCCCTTCCCTGGATCTCTTATCTTCGCTCCTTTATAAACAAACACATTCCTAAACAGGCACTCCTTAGACCGCTCAAATGGTTTGAATGCTTGGTCTCTAATACTACTCCCCCAATTAAACCAATTTCCCAAATCTACAAACGGCTTAACACTCCTATACTTATGCCTAAACCAGCCTTCATCGGTCTCTGGGAGTGAGATATGGGAATCTCTTTAACGTGTGTTGAGCAATCCTGGCATTTTCTGGATTCTCACCTGTCTTCAAGATGTGTGAGAATACAGCAGAATGGTTACAAAGTCCTCACACGGTGGTATAAAACACCTGATATCACATGTAGATATGATGGCTCAAATTTGGAGACTTGCTGGCTTTTCGAAGCTGAAAGAGGTACCTTTTATCATGTGTGGTGGACATGCCCCCAAGTTCAGAATTGGTGGGTTGAGATCTTTAAGCGATGCAATGACATCTGCGGTTCAGCTATCCTGCTTTCTCCTCAACTATCCCTCTTAGGCCTGTTGCCCATTAACACTGCTGCCAAACCTCAGTTTCTCTTTTAAAAAAAACTCTTAATAGCTGCTTGTCTGTTGGTCCCTCTATACTGGCTTTCCTCATATCTTCTATATCTCGATCAATGGACTGGGAAGGTCGATCATATTTATAGATTTGAAGAAATTGCAGCATGGGAAAATCTCCAAATTTCAGTCCCAATAGAAAGCTTAGGAATCATATAGAAACTTTAAACGGTGATACTGTCTACGTTTCTAACTAGTTTGTTTGATGGGTACCCTTACCTACCAGCTTCAGGTGATGCGTCTGCCTTGTTGTAGTTTTGTTGTTGTCATTTTGTTGCAACTTTGATTTTCCTTTTAACTTCTTTTATTTCTCTACAGGGTGGGCCATTTATATGGATAGACCTTAATAAAATGGGAATGGTTGGTGATATTAACTTCCTGTTTGTGGCACATTAGTATGTGTGAGGGGGGACACTTTTCAAGATGGGTGGTGACCATGGCGGCCATTTTGAAGTCGGACATTTTGAATCCAACTTTTGTTTTTTCAATAGGAAGAGGGTCATGTGACACATCAAACTTATTGGAAATTTCACACGAAAAACAATGGTGTGCTTTGTTTTAACGTAACTTTATTCTTTCATGAGTTATTTACAAGTTTCTCTTTGTTTACAGCCATTGACATGTCGCCGAGGTTAACACGTGAGGAGCAGATAGAAATTGTGTTGATGTCTGGTGAACACAGTAACCGGGTCATTGCAGCAGATTTCAATGCAAGACACCCTACGAGACCACCCATCTCCCATGCTACAGTTAGCAAACTGCTTGCTAAGTTTCGTGAAACTGGTTCAGTGTTGGATTTGCCAAAATGTGGATGCATGAAATCTGTCTCTAATGAAGAAACATCAGTGGCTGTCCTAGCTTCATTCAGTAAGAGCCCACAGCCTAGCACTCGCCGCATGTCACTGGAGAGTGGCATTAGTCGAACATCCCTTCGGCGGATAATAGCTACTCACAAATTGCACCCTTACAAACTCCAGCTACTGCAGCATCACAATGAGGATGACCCAGATCGGCGCACTGAATTTGCAGAATGGGCAAAACAAAAATTGTAACAGGACCCTCAGTTTACGCAGAAGATTTTGTTCAGTGATGAGGCAAACTTTTATGTGAATGGTGAAGTTAACAAACAAAACAACGCTATTGGTCTGACACTAACCCACATTTGATAGATCCCTCCAAGACTGTTGGAACAAAAGAATTGATGGTATGGTGTGGTATATGGGGTACAAAGATATTGGGGCCATTCTTCATCAATGGAAACCTCAAGGCCACTGGATATGCGAAATTGCTACATGATGATGTGTTTCCCTCTTTATGCACTGAAGCTGGCACGTTCCCTGAGTTTTTCCAGCAAGATGGTGCACCACCACATTATGGGTGTCAGGTCAGAGCATTCCTAGATGAACAGTTTCCTGGAAAGTGGATTGGTTGTCGTGGGCCAGTTGAATGGCCCCCAAGGTCTCCCGATCTGACCCCCTTAGACTTTTATCTTTGGGGTCATCTGAAGGCAATTGTCTATGCTGTGAAGATACGAGATGTGCAGCACCTGAAACTACGGATATTGGAAGCCTGTGCTAGCATTTCTCCTGCAGTGTTGCTATCAGTGTGTGAAGAGTGGGAGAAGAGGGTTGCATTGACAATCCAACACAATGGGCAGCACATTGAACACATTTTATAAGTGGTCAGAAACTTGTAAATAACTCATGAAAGAATAAAGTTACGTTAAAACCAAGCACACCATTGTTTTTCCCAATAAGTTTGATGTGTCACATGACCCTCTTCCTATTGAAAAAACTAAAGTTGGATTCAAAATGTCTGACTTAAAAATGGCCGCCATGGTCACCACCCATCTTGAAAAGTTTCCCCCCTCACATATACTAATGTGCCACAAACAGGAATTAATATCACCAACCATTCCCATTTTATTAAGGTGTATCCATATAAATGGCCCACCCTGTACAATGTTATATACATTATGTGTACTGCTGAGCTTCCAATAAAGCTTTGAAAAAAAAATCCAGTGTCCTGCTACTTCCCCTGCTGCTAGTCCTCAGTGTAGTAATATTACATCAAGTATGTCACAACAATGTGCAGTGTGCCGCCCCCCCAGGGCCAATCGTGTCCCAGGTTTTTAGGAATGCTGAGTAGTGATGCAGCCTTACTAGTTTGGTGTGTGTCACGGTGCTCTTACCTGGATACCGTCACTCCCCAGGGTTACACTCTGGAGCAATAAAGGAGAGAGTGATAGTTGGTGGAGTAAGAGCCCAGACTTGGCAAAAGTTCAATGGAATGATTCATATTTTACAAAACTTTACGGAAAATCCACATTGATTTTTTTTTTCCATAATTATTTTTGTATGAGAAAGACTATTTGGATTATTATTTTTCACCAGCCCACAACCTTATCCTCCTATTAATTACAGTGCCCACAGCCTGAAACTGATCAAAACTCTATAAATATAACTCGGTAGGAACCAAAACTAAGTAGCACATTTAAAAACAAGGTATAAGTGACCTGTAATTGCTGACAATTCCTGTATTTCCATGACAAAAATAATAAGAGCCTTTTCTTTAAAAAAGCTTCTTTCCACTCCCATTCCATCGTTGGAGTCATTTGTTACCCAGCAATCAACCATGTCCTTCATTACCTGGTACATTATTATGCTGATTGCATTTCTTTGAAGTGTTTGTTTGCTACAGAGGAAAGATGATAAATGGAACAGTGATGGCAATGATTGTGAATAAATGGAGGAGCAGGACATGGATTTATGAGAAAAATTTTAATTGAAGAGTTTATGCGGACATTTTCGAATGCAATTTTAAGACATAGTCCTGGAGTAGCCTTTGATCATGTAAAATGTAACTGAGAACTGTGTTCTGTGTTCAGCTTTAATGTTAAGGTATTGTAATTGTAATGTTAAAGAGGACCTTTTACCAGAATAAAACATCTAAACTAACTATACAGACATGTAGAGCGGCGCCCAGGGATCCCCCTGCACTTACTGTTATACCTGGGCGCCGCTCCGTTCTCCCGTTATAGCCTCCAGTATCTTCATAGTTAGGCTCCACCCAGGGGAACCTGATGGCGCAGGGCTCTCGCAGCGCTCAGCTCATAGCCTGAGAGAAAAAAAAACCTCTTAGGCTATGAGCTGAGCGCTGCGATTGGCCAGCGCTACAGCATAGGAGAAAGAGACCCCGGCAGGTTCCCCTGGGTGGAGCCTAACATGTGAAGGTACCGGAGGCTATACCGGGAGAACGGAGCGGCGCCCAGGTATAACAGTAAGTGCAGGGGGATCCCAGGGCGCCACTCTACATGTCTGTATAGTTAGTTTAGATGTTTTATTCTGGTGAAAGGTCCTCTTTAAGGTGTCATAAATAGAGATATCGCGAACATAAAATTTTCCGTTCGCGAACGGGAATTTTTGCAAATGTTCGCGAATGGGCGAACCGCCATTGAGTTCAATAGGCAGGCAAATTTTAAAACCCACAGGAACTCTTTCTAGCCACAGTAGTGATGGAAAAGTTGTTTCAAGGGGACTAACACCTGGACTGTGGCATGCCGGAGGGGGATCCATGGCAAAACTCCCATGGAAAATTACATAGTTGACGCAGAGTTGGGTTTTAATCCATAAAGGGCATAAATCACCTAACAATCCTAAATTTTTTTGAACAACGTGGTTTAAAACATCCAGTGTGTGTATACGATCAGGTATGATGTTGTATCGATCAGGTAGTGTAAGGGTTACGCCCGCTTCACAGACATTGACAGACCAAACTCCCCTTTTAATGCACCGCAAACAACCGCAAACAGTCCATTTGCCAAACCGCAAACTCCCCATTTGCACAAGGTTGGATACCAAGCTAGCCATGTCCCATTGATGTCATTGAAGGTTTCTTCCTCCACCCAGCCACGTACAACACCAAGGGTCCCCGAAAGGTGAATTGAATAGATTTTTTGAACGGGGAGATTGTTAAAAAAAACGCTGGCTCCCTCCCCTTTGTTTGAATCCACTATCACTGCGTCTGCGCCGTGCAATTTACTCTCACACCCGAAATGAGTGGTATTTTCTGTAGTTCTCTTCTCATCAGTTTAATCCCTGTTACGTCCCCAATCTGGGGTCCATTTATTGAATTGATTTTTTGAACGGGGAGATGGTTTAAAAAATGCTGGCTCCCTCCACTTTGTTTTAATCCACGGTCAATGCGTCTGCGCCGTGCAATTTACTGTCACACCCGATATGAGTGGTATTTTCTGTAGTACTATTCTCATCAGTTTAATCCCTGTTACGTCCCATATCAGGGTGGGATTGCCTTTTGTGAAAAAAAAATTAGGCCGGGTACCTTCGACTGCCACAGTGACAGACCAATTTCTGATACACCAAACTGAATTGATTTTAGGAACCGGGAGATGGAAAAAGCAGCTTGGTCGGTCCTCTTACTCCCAAGTTGGGGCACTGCGCATGCACGGAGCAATGTGCTGTGACACCCTATATGAGTGGTGTCTTAACTAGTACTATTCCTATCAGTTTAATCCCTGTCACGTCCCCTATCCGGGGATGTGTGTCGAATTGATTATTAACCATTGTCGAATTAACGAACCATTATGACATCCGGAAATAATTTAGTTCTGAGCTCTGTACTTGCTTTGTATTGGAATTTATGGGGATTTTTTTACATTTTTTGCATTATTTCTAATAAACTATTAAGAGACTTTATTATGATTTTTTTATTTTATGTATAAAAAACCCATACAACGTTAAAAAAAAGCAAAAAAAAAATGAAAATGTATGTTTTTTTCTCCGAAAAATTATCCAGCCGATCGCTTTTCGTCTGATCATAATGAAGCAACGGCCTTATCATCTGGGGTGTGGCAACATTGCCAACACACTCATAGAGGTGATAATTGCTTCATTGTGATACACAAGCCCCTTCACCACGATCAAGAAGGGGAATTGACACATGTATGTGCCTTTTTTGTTTGTTTTGTTTTTGCAGCCACAGTGCAGCACCAGAGACCAGAAAAATTAGGCTTGTACACATGCCTGAAAAATAATGGTATTGTTGCAGCCGCTGTTGTAGCAGCGGCCGGAAAAATTTATGTTTTCTAGGCAGAAAGGTGACTAAAACATTGCGGCTTGAACCCTGGTTGGTGGCGGAGAATTCACGAAAGTCATCCGGTATGCAGACATTAAATACAGCAGTGTGGGGACCATTTTGAGGCCAAGGCATGTCATCAGGCCTTTTGTTAGTCAAACGTATCCCCCACTGTCAGTCCCTTCGGGATCCATGCCTCATTCATCTTAATGAAGGTGAGGTAATCAACACTTTTTTGACCGAGGCGACTTCTCTTGTCAGTGACAATGCCTCCTGCTGCACTGAAGGTCCTTTCTGACAGGACACTTGAAGCGGGGCAGGCCAGAAGTTCTATCGCAAACTGGGATAGCTCAGGTCACACGTCAAGCCTGCACACCCAGTAGTCAAGGGGTTCATCGCTCCTCAGAGTGTCAAAATCTGCAGTTAAGGCGAGGTAGTCTGCTACCCGTCGGTCGAGTCGTTCTCTAAGGCTGGATCCCAAAGGGCTGTGGCGATGTGTAGGACTGAAAAAGCTCTGCATGTCCTCCATCAACAACACATCTGTACAGCGTCCTGTCCTTGCTGCCGTGGTCGTGGTAGGAGGAGGATTACTTTCACCTCTTCCCCAGTTAGATTCCCGTTGTGCTGTGACATCCCCCTTATAAGCTGTGTAAAGCATATTTTTTAGTTTGGTTTTGAACTGCTGCATCCTTTCTAACTTTCGGTAATTTGGTAACATTTCTGCCACTTTCTGCTTATACCGGGGGTCTAGCAGCGTGGCCACCCAGTACAGGTCGTTCTCCTTAATCCTTTTTATGAGGGTCCCTCAACAGACATGACAGCATGAAAGACCCCATTTGCACAAGGTTGGATGCCGAGCTACTCATTTCCCGTTCCTCGTCCTCACTGATGTCATTGACGGTCTGTTCTTCCCCCCAGCCACGTACAACACCACGGGTCCCAGATAGGTGACAACAACGAGCACCCTGGGATGCCTGCTGTGGTTGGTCTTCCTCCTCTTCAAAGCCACATTCCTCCTCTGACTCCTCTTCCTCATACTCCTCTTCCAGCGTTGCCGCAGGTCCGGCAAGCGATGATGACAAGGCTGTTTCTGGTGGTGATGGTGACCACAACTCTTCCTCTTCCTCTTCACACTCATCTACAGCCTGATCCAGCACTCTTCGCAGGGCACGCTCCAGGAAGAAAATAAATGGGATGAGGTCGCTGATGGTGCCTTCGGTGCGACTGACTAGGTTTGTCACCTCCTCAAAAGGACGCATGAGCCTACAGGCATTGCGCATGAGCGTCCAGTAACGTAGCAAAAAAATTCCCAGCTCCGCAGAGGCTTTCCTAGCACCCTGGTCATACAAATACTCGTTGAAAGCTTTTCTTGTTGGAGCAGGCGGTCGAACATTAGGATTGTTGAATTCCAACGTGTCGGGCTGTCGCAAATCAAGCGCCTCACTGGCATGTTGTTTCGCCGCTGGATATCTGAAAAGTGCGCCATGGCCGTGTAGGAACGCCTGAAATGGCCACACACCTTCCTGGTCTGCTTCAGGATGTCCTGTAAGCCTGGGTACTTAGACACAAAGCGTTGTACGATCAGATTCAACACATGTGCCATGCACGGCACATGTGACAACTTGCCCAAATTCAATGCTGCCAACAAATTGCTTCCATTGTCACACACCACTTTGCCGATCTCCAGTTGGTGCGGGGTCAGCCACTGATCCACCTGTGCGTTCAGGGAGGACAGGAGTGCTGGTCCGGTGTGACTCTCTGCTTTCAGGCAAGTCAACCCCAAGACAGCGTGACACTGTCGTATCCGAGATGTGGAATAGCCCCTGGGGAGCTGGGGGAGTGCCGTTGATGTGCAGCCAGACGCCACAGCAGAATAGGACTCAGCCGAGGAGGTTATCGAAGAGGATGGAGTAGGAGGAGTAAAGGAGGTGGCAGTAGGCCTGCCTGCAAGTCGTGGCGGTGTCACCAACTCCGCTGCAGAGCCACGCATTCCATGCTTGTCAGCCGTCAGCAAGTTGACCCAATGCGCAGTGTAGGTGATATACCTGCCCTGACCGTGCTTTGCAGACCAGGTATCAGTGGTCAGATGGACCCTTGCCCCAACACTGTATGACAGACATGCCATGACTTCCTTTTCAATAACTGAGTAGAGGTTTGGGATTGGCATTTTTGAAAAAAAAAATTGTCCGGGTACCTTCCACTGTGGTGTCCCAATAGCGACAAATTTTTTGAAGGCCTCAGACTCCACCAGCTGGTATGGTAAAAGCTGGCGGGCTAAGAGTTCCGTCAAGCCAGCTGTCAGACGCCGGGCAAGGGGGTGACTTTGTGACATTGGCTTCTTACGCTCAAACAGGTGTATCACAGACACCTGACTGTGGGCAGATGAGCAGGAACTGCTCAAGGCGAGAGACGGAGTGGCGGATGGTTGAGAGGGGGCAAGGAGGACAGCAGTGGTTGACGTGGCTGAAGATGCTTTACCAGGAGGAGGATGGCGGTTTTGAGTTTGTGTGCTGCTTGTACTCATGTGTTGATCCCATAGGCGTTTGTGATTTGAGATCATGTGCCTTCGCAAAGCAGTTGTACCTAGGTGGGTGTTGGACTTCCCACGACTCAGTTTCTTTTGGCACAGGTTGCAAATGGCATTGCTGTTATCAGAGGCAGACACACAAAGAAAATGCCACACTGCTGAGCTTTGCAATGACGGCATTCTGGTGGTGGCAACAGCATGCGTTGATTGGCGTGCTGTCTGGCTGACCCCGGGTGCCGATACATGCTGTCTGACTGTGCCACTAGCTCCTTGCGACGACCTCCCCCTGCTTCCAACTCGTCTCCTCCTTCTCTCTCTCTCTCCTTCTGAACTTTACCCCTCTTCTTCTTCTCTTCGAGCAGGCACCACGTGGCATCCACGGACACATCGTCATCATCAACCACTTCACTTGTATCTGACACCTCAGCAAAGGTAGCAGCAGCGGGTACAACATCATCATCATCATCATCACACTGTACGTCCATGTGTGTAATGCTGCCTGACTGAGACATATCCCTGTTATTTACATCCTCTGGCAATAATGGTTGCGCATCACTAATTTCATCCAACTGATGTGTAAATAACTCCTCTGACAGATCAAGTGAAGTGGCTGTGGTGGTAGTGGTGGTGGTGGCCCGGGCGGGAGAGTGGTAACTTGAGAGCAGGTGACCGAAGCTGAGCTGGAGGAGGATGGTGCGTCAAGGTTCTTAGCGGAAGCTGTTGAAGATTGGGTGTCCTGTGTAAGCTAGTCAACTATGTTCTCAGAATTTTTTGGGTTCAGGGTACGTGGCCTCTGAACACTGGGCCTTATTCCAGGGCCAGTGGAAATCACAGCACCACGATGGCCCCTGCGGGGTGGCCTGCCTCTGCCTGTCATTTTTTTTTAGATAAGTAGTACTATGCGTGCAAGGTACTGTGCCACCCTATATAAGTGGTGGGCAGTAGGCACAGTCGTGGCCAAAAGTTTTGAGAATTACATAGATATTGGAAATTGGAAAAGTTGCTGCTTAAGTTTTTATAATAGCAATTTACATATAGTCCAGAATGTTATGAAGAGTGATCAGATGAATTGCATAGTCCTTCTTTGCCATGAAAATTAACTTAATCCCAAAAAAAAATTTCCACTGCATTTCATTGCTGTCATTAAAAGGACCTGCTGAGATAATTTCAGTAATCGTCTTGTTAACTCAGGTGAGAATGTTGATGAGCACAAGGCTGGAGATCATTATGTCAGGCTGATTGGGTTAAAATGGCAGACTTGACATTTTAAAAGGAGGGTGATGCTTGAAATCATTGTTCTTCCATTGTTAACCATGGTGACCTGCAAAGAAACGCGTGCAGCCATCATTGCATTGCATAACAATGGCTTCACAGGCAAGGATATTGTGGCTAATAATATTGCACCTCAATCAACAATTTATAGGATCATCAAGAACTTCAAGGAAAGAGGTTCAATTCTGGTTAAGAAGACTTCAGGGCGTCCAAGAAAGTCCAGCAAGCGCCAGGATCGTCTCCTAAAGAGGATTTAGCTGCGGGATCGGAGTGCCACCAGTGCAGAGCTTGCTCAGAAATGGCAGCAGGCAGGTGTGAGAGCATCTGCACGCACAATGAGGCGAAGACTTTTGGAAGATGGCCTGGTGTCAAGAAGGGCAGCAAAGAAGCCACTTCTGTCCAAAAAAACCCATCAGGGACAGATTGATCTTCTGCAGAAAGTATGGTGAATGGACTGCTGAGGACTGGGGCAAAGTCATATTCTCCGATGAAGCCTCTTTCCGATTGTTTGGGGCATCTGGAAAAAGGCTTGTCCGGAGAAAAAAAGGTGAGCGCTACCATCAGTCCTGTGTCATGCCAACAGTAAAGCATCCTGAGACCATTCATGTGTGGGGTTGCTTCTCATCCAAGGGAGTGGGCTCACTCACAATTTTGCCCAAAAACACAGCCATGAATAAAGAATGGTACCAAAACACCCTCCAACAGCAACTTCTTCCAACAATCCAACAACAGTTTGGTGAAGAACAATGCATTTTCCAGCACGATGGAGCACCGTGCCATAAGGAAAAAGTGATAACTAAGTGGCTCGGGGACCAAAACGTTGACATTTTGGGTCCATGTCCTGGAAACTCCCCAGATCTTAATCCCATTGAGAACTTGTGGTCAATCCTCAAGAGACGGGTGGACAAACAAAAACCCACTAATTCTGACAAACTCCAAGAAGTGATTATGAAAGAATGGGTTGCTATCAGTCAGGAATTGGCCCAGAAGTTGATTGAGAGCATGCCCAGTCGAATTGCAGAGGTCCTGAAAAAGGAGGGCCAACACTGCAAATACTGACTCTTTGCATAAATGTCATGTAATTGTCGATAAAAGCCTTTGAGACGTATGAAGTGTGTGTAATTGTATTTCACTACATCACAGAAACAACTGAAACAAAGATCTAAAAGCAGTTTAGCAGCAAACTTTGTGAAAACGAATATTTGTGTCATTCTCAAAACTTTTGGCCACGACTGTACAGTCTGTGTGGGCCTGACACACACTGGCTTGCAACTGCGATTATATCACAGAGAAATAATAAATTGACATTTTTTTATCTGCAAGGTTTTGTGAGTGACTGTCCCGAGGGTATCGAGAACCACGCCTGACTCCGTTATACCCGGGGTCAGGAAGTCGCAGCGGTTGGCTGCACGCTCTATTTAAGATAGGGCTGTTTTCCTTATGGTAGCTTTCTGGGTTTGCTTTGCAAACCCTTTTGGCTCACTCAGGGATCCGTAGTTCCTTCTCCTCAGCTGTTCCTTGTCCAGCACTCCCAAACCTCCTTATATTCCTCTCTCACACTTCTCTGGTTGCCAGAGATAGAACTTCCTGCCTGGACATCTATTCTGACCTTCTGGAGCTGTGTTGCTGCGTTCTCTGGTAGTTGGTCCAGAACGCTACCCTCCGGATCCCTGTTGGACCTTTGTGGTCTATTGTGATCGCCCACCTGGGTGTATGTGTTTGTCTGTTTTGTCTGTCCTCTCCCTGGTGTTTCCCTCTTAGTGATAGTGGTGCGGACTAGCGATCCCATCGGCCCGTTCACTATCTAGGGCTCATTTTAGGGAAAGCCAGGGTTTAGGCACGTGATCGCCGCACGGGTGAGGAACCCGTCTAGGGACGTCAGGGCAGTCAGGTGCCAGCCGCAAGGTGAGTTAGGGGTCACCACCTTTCCCTCTCCCTTGGGCAGGGCTTTCCCTTTTATCCTCCCTGTGCGTGACGTCGGTCATTACATTACGTCTGTATATACAGTTTACATACTTGATTCTGATGAAAGGTCCTCTTTAAATAAAAAAAAAGTATACATATTTGGTATGGCCGCGTTTGTATCGACCGGCTCTATAAAAATATCACATGAACTAACTTCTCAGATGAACACCGTAAAAAATAAAATGATCCCTAGATAGTGAACGGGCCGATGGGATCGCTAGTCCGCACCACTATCACTAAGAGGGAAACACCAGGGAGAGGACAGGCAAAACAGACAAACACATACACCCAGGTGGGCGATCACAATAGACCACAAAGGTCCAACAGGGATCCGGAGGGTAGCGTTCTGGACCAACTACCAGAGAACGCAGCAACACAGCTCCAGAAGGTCAGAATAGATGTCCAGGCAGGAAGTTCTATCTCTGGCAACCAGAGAAGTGTGAGAGAGGAATATAAGGAGGTTTGGGAGTGCTGGACAAGGAACAGCTGAGGAGAAGGAGCTACGGATCCCTGAGTGAGCCAAAAGGGTTTGCAAAGCAAACCCAGAAAGCTACCATAAGGAAAACAGCCCTATCTTAAATAGAGCGTGCAGCCAACCGCTGCAACTTCCTGACCCCGGGTATAACGGAGTCAGGCGTGGTTCTCGATACCCTCGTGACAGTACCCCCCTCTCTACGAGGGGCCTCCGGACACTCAGGACCAGGTCTCTCAGGATGAGAGGCATGAAAAACCCGAACTAGCCTGTCGGCGTTTACCTCAGACGCAGGAACCCACATTCTTTCCTCGGGACCGTAACCTCTCCAATGCACCAGATATTGAAGAGAGCGGCGGACCCGACGAGAATTAACAATTTTGGATATCTGAAATTCTAGATTACCATCCACGACAACAGGAGGGGGTGGCAGCGGTGACGGTTCTAGAGGTGGAACATATTTTTTGAGTAACGACTTATGAAAAACATTATGAATTTTAAAAGTCTGAGGTAACTCCAGGCGAAAAGCCACGGGGTTGATGATGGCTACAATTTTGTAAGGGCCAATAAACCTAGGACCCAGTTTCCAAGAGGGAACCTTCAATTTAATATTCCTAGTAGACAACCACACATACACCCAGGTGGGCGATCACAATAGACCACAAAGGTCCAACAGGGATCCGGAGGGTAGCGTTCTGGACCAACTACCAGAGAACGCAGCAACACAGCTCCAGAAGGTCAGAATAGATGTCCAGGCAGGAAGTTCTATCTCTGGCAACCAGAGAAGTGTGAGAGAGGAATATAAGGAGGTTTTGGAGTGCTGGACAAGGAACAGCTGAGGAGAAGGAGCTACGGATCCCTGAGTGAGCCAAAAGGGTTTGCAAAGCAAACCCAGAAAGCTACCATAAGGAAAACAGCCCTATCTTAAATAGAGCGTGCAGCCAACCGCTGCGACTTCCTGACCCCGGGTATAACGGAGTCAGGCGTGGTTCTCGATACCCTCGTGACAGTGACACCCTGTAACGGTATGAGTGGTGGCCTAGCCAGTAGCCACAGTAGAGTCTGTGGGTCAGACACTCACTGGCTTGCAACTGCGATTATATCACAGTGAAATAATAAATTAACTTTTTTTTATCTGCAAGGTTTTGTGAGTGACACCCTGTAACGGTATGAGTGGTGGCCTAGCCAGTGGCCACAGTACAGTCTGTGGGCCAGACACTCACTGGCTTGCAACTGCGATTATATCACAGAGAAATAATAAATGGACTTTATTTTATCTGCAAGGTACTGTCTATGACACCCTGTATGAATGGTGTGCACACAGTACTGTCTGTGAGCCTGCAGCCTCTCACACACGAGCAGGCAACAGCAATATATATATTTATAAAAAAAAAATGCAGACTGATGTACCAGCCCTAAAAAGGGCTTTTTGGGGTGCTGTCAGGACGCTGTCCTTACATCAGATGAGTCTGTGGACACAGAACACTGCCCTAGCTAACGCTTTCCCTATTAAATCAGCAGCAGCACTGTCCCTCCTCTCACTAAGAATGCAGCTTCCGAATGAATCTAAAATGGATGCTGTCCAGGAGGTGGGAGGGTCTGGGAGGGAGGGTCTGCTGCTGATTGGCTGGAATGTGTCTGCTGACTGTGAGGTACAGGGTCAAAGTTTGCTCAATGATGATGTATAGGGGACGGACCGAACATCGCATATGTTCGCCCGCCGCGGCGAACGCAAACAAGCTATGTTCGCCGGGAACTATTCGCCGGCGAATAGTTCGGGACTAGGGATGAGCGAACCCGAACTGTATAGTTCGGGTTCGTACCGAATTTTGGGGTGTCCGTGACACGGACCCGAACCCGAACATTTTCGTAAAAGTCCGGGTTCGGGTTCGGTGTTCGGCGCTTTCTTGGCGCTTTTTAAAAGGCTGCAAAGCAGCCAATCAACAAGCGTCATACTGCTTGCCCCAAGAGGCCATCACAGCCTTGCCTACTATTGGCATGGCTGTGATTGGCCAGTGCACCATGTGACCCAGCCTCTATTTAAGCTGGAGTCACGTAGCGCCGCACGTCACTCTGCTATGATCAGTATAGGGAGAGGTTGCAGCTGCGACGTTAGGGCGAGATTAGGCAGATTAACTCCTCCAAAAGACTTCATTCTGTGATCGATCTGCAGCTGTGGATCATTGAAGTGCTATTATTGACTTGCTCACTTTTTTGAGGCTGCCAAGAGCGTTTTTAGATCACTTTTTTTCTGGGGTGATCGGCGGCCATTTTGTGACTTGTGGTGCGCCAGCACGAGCTATCACCAAGTGTATTTAACCATCGATAGTGTGATTATTTTGTGCTATATCCTACATCAGCTGCAGGCTGAGCCTGTGTCACCGAAGTGCATTTAACCATCAACAGTCTGGTTATTTTTTGGCCATATACTACATCAGCTGCAGGCTGAGCCTGTTTCACCCAAGTGCATTTAACCATCAACAGTCTGATTATTTTTTGGCCATATACTACATCAGCTGCAGGCTGAGCCTGTGTCACCGAAGTGCATTTAACCATCAACAGTCTGGTTATTTTTTGGTCATATATTACATCAGGGGCTAGTTGAGCCTGTCACCCAGCGCCTAAAAAATAGACCTGACATTTCTATTCAACCAAATCTGCACAGTTTTAGCTGGTCAAGTTATTTGTAGTGTTTCTTTGGATAGGACCGCGCTACCTCTAGAATCACAGAGAATCCACAATCGAAGCCAGCAAGATATTCACAAGCATGGGGAAGCAAACAGGCCAGTCAAAACCTCTCCTCCTCTCCTTTCCAGGCTTCTATGGAACACCAAAATTGCATCCAATAGTGAAGTACCGTCATGCAAGTCGGAGTAAAAACGGTTTTATTATACTCACAATGCACACGTATAAACAAGCAGTATACAATGGATCAAAATCACCCGACCCGGGTTTCGCTCGGTTGAGCTTCGTCAGGGGTATTCCCTGACGAAGCTCAACCGAGCGAAACCCGGGTCGGGTGATTTTGATCCATTGTATACTGCTTGTTTATACGTGTGCATTGTGAGTATAATAAAACCGTTTTTACTCCGACTTGCATGACGGTACTTCACTATTGGATGCAATTTTGGTGTTCCATAGAAGCCTGGAAAGGAGAGGAGGAGAGGTTTTGACTGGCCTGTTTGCTTCCCCATGCTTGTGAATATCTTGCTGGCTTCGATTGTGGATTCTCTGTGATTCCAGAGGTAGCGCGGTCCTATCCAAAGAAACACTTTTACCTGTGTGAACTGTACCCACTTCACCGTCGGGACCTGCGACACCACCAAGCAACGTATTTTTGAGGCTTATTTATTTATTTTTATAAGTTATTTGTAGTGACCGTCAAAGCAGACTTTTTGTTCTGGGTTGAAAAAGCATTCCCAAATTTGCCATTCTGAAAATAACTAGTTTGTGGTATTTCAGGCCTACTTGAAATCTATCCCAAAAAGAAAATCTTCTATTAAAGTTATTGATAGTATTATTCAGAAAAACCTAAGACACACGCTAGCGTGCTGATAGAAGTGTCATTCTGTGATTAAAGCTATAACTGTCACACAGCGCAAAAAAAAAACAGGTCTCACATCTCTATTCAACCAAATCTGCACAGTTTTAGCTGGTCAAGTTATTTGTAGTGACCGTCAAAGCAGACTTTTTGTTCTGGGTTGAAAAAGCATTCCCAAATTTGCCATTCTGAAAATAACTAGTTTGTGGTATTTCAGGCCTACTTGAAATCTATCCCAAAAAGAAAATCTTCCATTAAAGTTATTGATAGTATCATTCAGAAAAACCTAAGACACACGCTAGCGTGCTGATAGAAGTGTCATTCTGTGATTAAAGCTATAACTGTCACACAGCGCAAAAAAAAACAGGTCTCACATCTCTATTCAACCAAATCTGCACAGTTTTAGCTGGTCAAGTTATTTGTAGTGACCGTCAAAGCAGACTTTTTGTTCTGGGTTGAAAAAGCATTCCCAAATTTGCCATTCTGAAAATAACTAGTTTGTGGTATTTCAGGCCTACTTGAAATCTATCCCAAAAAGAAAATCTTCCATTAAAGTTATTGATAGTATCATTCAGAAAAACCTAAGACACACGCTAGCGTGCTGATAGAAGTGTCATTCTGTGATTAAAGCTATAACTGTCACACAGCGCAAAAAAAAACAGGTCTCACATCTCTATTCAACCAAATCTGCACAGTTTTAGCTGGTCAAGTTATTTGTAGTGACCGTCAAAGCAGACTTTTTGTTCTGGGTTGAAAAAGCATTCCCAAATTTGCCATTCTGAAAATAACTAGTTTGTGGTATTTCAGGCCTACTTGAAATCTATCCCAAAAAGAAAATCTTCCATTAAAGTTATTGATAGTATCATTCAGAAAAACCCAAGACACACGCTAGCGTGCTGATAGAAGTGTCATTCTGTGATTAAAGCTATAACTGTCACACAGCGCAAAAAAAAACAGGTCTCACATCTCTATTCAACCAAATCTGCACAGTTTTAGCTGGTCAAGTTATTTGTAGTGACCGTCAAAGCAGACTTTTTGTTCTGGGTTGAAAAAGCATTCCCAAATTTGCCATTCTGAAAATAACTAGTTTGTGGTATTTCAGGCCTACTTGAAATCTATCCCAAAAAGAAAATCTTCCATTAAAGTTATTGATAGTATCATTCAGAAAAACCCAAGACACACGCTAGCGTGCTGATAGAAGTGTCATTCTGTGATTAAAGCAATAACTGTCACACAGCGCAAAAAAAAACAGGTCTCACATCTCTATTCAACCAAATCTGCACAGTTTTAGCTGGTCAAGTTATTTGTAGTGACCGTCAAAGCAGACTTTTTGTTCTAGGTTGAAAAAGCATTCCCAAATTTGCCATTCTGAAAATAACTAGTTTTTGGTATTTCAGGCCTACTTGAAATCTATCCCAAAAAGAAAATCTTCCATTAAAGTTATTGATAGTATCATTCAGAAAAACCTAAGACACACGCTAGCGTGCTGATAGAAGTGTCATTCTGTGATTAAAGCTATAACTGTCACACAGCGCAAAAAAAAAAACAGGTCTCACATCTCTATTCAACCAAATCTGCACAGTTTTAGCTGGTCAAGTTATTTGTAGTGACCGTCAAAGCAGACTTTTTGTTCTGGGTTTAAAAAGCATTCCCAAATTTGCCATTCTGAAAATAACTAGTTTGTGGTATTTCAGGCCTACTTGAAATCTATCCCAAAAAGAAAATCTTCCATTAAAGTTATTGATAGTATCATTCAGAAAAACCTAAGACACACGCTAGCGTGCTGATAGAAGTGTCATTCTGTGATTAAAGCTATAACTGTCACACAGCGCAAAAAAAAACAGGTCTCACATCTCTATTCAACCAAATCTGCACAGTTTTAGCTGGTCAAGTTATTTGTAGTGACCGTCAAAGCAGACTTTTTGTTCTGGGTTGAAAAAGCATTCCCAAATTTGCAATTCTGAAAATAACTAGTTTGTGGTATTTCAGGCCTACTTGAAATCTATCCCAAAAAGAAAATCTTCCATTGAAGTTATTGATAGTATCATTCAGAAAAACCTAAGACACACGCTAGCGTGCTGATAGAAGTGTCATTCTGTGATTAAACCTATAACTGTCACACAGCACAAAAAAAAACAGGTCTCACATCTCTATTCAACCAAATCTGCACAGTTTTAGCTGGTCAAGTTATTTGTAGTGACCGTAAAAGCAGACTTTTTGTTCTGGGTTGAAAAAGCATTTCCAAATTTGCCATTCTGAAAATAACTAGTTTGTGGTATTTCAGGCCTACTTGAAATGTATCCCAAAAAGAAAATCTTCCATTGAAGTTATTGATAGTATCATTCAGAAAAACCTAAGACACACGCTAGCGTGCTGATAGAAGTGTCATTCTGTGATTAAACCTATAACTGTCACACAGCGCAAAAAAAAAACAGGTCTCACATCTCTATTCAACCAAATCTGCACAGTTTTAGCTGGTCAAGTTATTTGTAGTGACCGTCAAAGCAGACTTTTTGTTCTGGGTTGAAAAAGCATTCCCAAATTTGCCATTCTGAAAATAACTAGTTTGTGGTATTTCAGGCCTACTTGAAATCTATCCCAAAAAGAAAATCTTCCATTGAAGTTATTGATAGTATCATTCAGAAAAACCTAAGACACGCTAGCGTGCTGATAGAAGTGTCATTCTGTGATTAAAGCTATAACTGTCACACAGCGCAAAAAAAAACAGGTCTCACATCTCTATTCAACCAAATCTGCACAGTTTTAGCTGGTCAAGTTATTTGTAGTGACCGTCAAAGCAGACTTTTTGTTCTGGGTTGAAAAAGCATTCCCAAATTTGCCATTCTCAAAATTGTGGTGAACGGGAAAAATGAGGAAAACATCTAATAAGGGACGCGGACGCGGACGTGGACATGGTCGTGGTGGTGTTAGTGGACCCTCTGGTGCTGGGAGAGGACGTGGCCGTTCTGCCACAGCCACACGTCCTAGTGAACCAACTACCTCAGGTCCCAGTAGCCGCCAGAATTTACAGGGATATTTGGTGGGGCCCAATGCCGTTCTAAGGATGGTAAGGCATGAGCAGGTACAGGCATAAGTCAATTGGGTGGCCGACAGTGCATCCAGCACGTTCACATTATCTCCCACCCAGTCTTCTGCAGGAAGCGCACAGATGGCGCATGAAAACCAAGCCCATCAGTCTGTCACATCACCTCCATGCATATCAGGGAAACTGTCTGAGCCTCAAGTTATGCAGCAGTCTCTTATGCTGTTTGAAGACTCTGCTGCCAGGGTTTTCTAAGGGCATCCACCTAGCCCTTCACCAGGGGTGGAAGAGATAGAATGCACTAACGCACAACCACTTATGTTTCCTGATGATGAGGACATGGGAATACCACCTCAGCACGTCTCTGATGATGACGAAACACAGGTGCCAACTGCTGCGTCTTTCTGCAGTGTGCAGACTGAACAGGAGGTCAGGGGTCAAGACTGGGTGGAAGACGATGCAGGGGACGATGAGGTCCTAGACCCCACATGGAATGAAGGTCGTGCTACTGACTTTCACAGTTCGGAGGAAGAGGCAGTGGTGAGACCGAGCCAACAGCGTAGCAAAAGAGGGAGCAGTGGGCAAAATCAGAACACCCGCCACCAAGAGACTCCGCCTGTTACTGACCGCCGCCATCTGGGACCGAGCACCCCAAAGGCAGCTTCAAGGAGTTCCCTGACATGGCACATCTTCAAACAATGTGCTGACGACAAGACCCGAGTGGTTTGCACGCTGTGCCATCAGAGCCTGAAGCGAGGCATTAACGTTCTGAACCTTAGCACAACCTGCATGACCAGGCACCTGCATGCAAAGCATGAACTGCAGTGGAGTAAACACCTTAAAAACAAGGAAGTCACTCAGGCTCCCCCTGCTACCTCTTCTGCTGCTGCCGCCTCGGCCTCTTCTGCTGCTGCTGCCGCCGCCTCGGCCTCTTCCTCCGCCTCTGGAGGAACGTTGGCACCTGCCGCCCAGCAAACATGGGATGTACCACCAACACCACCACCTGCGTCACCAAGCATCTCAACCATGTCACACGGCAGCGTTCAGCTCTCCATCTCACAAACATTTGAGAGAAAGCGTAAATTCTCACCTAGCCACCCTCGATCCCTGGCCCTGAATGCCAGCATTTCTAAACTACTGGCCTATGAAATGCTGTCATTTAGGCTGGTGGACACACACAGCTTAAAACAGCTCATGTCACTTGCTGTCCCACAGTATGTTGTTCCCAGCCGCCACTACTTCTCCAAGAGAGCCGTGCCTTCCCTGCACAAACAAGTGTCCGATAAAATCAAGTGTGCACTGCGCAACGCCATCTGTGGAAAGGTCCACCTAACCACAGATACGTGGACCAGTAAGCACGGCCAGGGACGCTATATCTCCCTAACTGCACACTGGGTAAATGTAGTGGCGGCTGGGCCCCAGGCGGAGAGCTATTTGGCGCATGTCCTTCCGCCGCCAAGGATTGCAGGGCAACATTCTTTGCCTCCTGTCTCCTCCTCCTCCTACTCAGCTTCCTCCTCCTCTTCTTCCACCTGCTCATCCAGTCAGCCACACACCTTCACCACCAACTTCAGCACAGCACGGGGTAAACGTCAGCAGGCCATTCTGAAACTCATATGTTTGGGGGACAGGCCCCACACCGCACAGGAGTTGTGGCGGGGTATAGAACAACAGACCGACGAGTGGTTGCTGCCGGTGAGCCTCAAGCCCGGCCTGGTGGTGTGCGATAATGGGCGAAATCTCGTTGCAGCTCTGGGACTAGCCGGTTTGACGCACATCCCTTGCCTTGCGCATGTGCTGAATTTGGTGGTGCAGAAGTTCATTCGCAACTACCCCGACATGTCAGAGCTGCTGCATAAAGTGCGGGCCGTCTGTTCGCGCTTCCGGCGTTCACACCCTGCCACTGCTCGCCTGTCTGCGCTACAGCGTAACTTCGGCCTTCCCGCTCACCGCCTCATATGCGACGTGCCCACCAGGTGGAACTCCACCTTGCATATGCTGGACAGACTGTGCGAGCAGCAGCAGGCCATAGTGGAGTTTCAGCTGCAGCACGCACGGGTCAGTCGCACTGCGGATCAGACCCACTTCACCACCAATGACTGGGCCTCCATGCGAGACCTGTGTGCCCTGTTGCGCTGTTTCGAGTACTCCACCAACATGGCCAGTGGCGATGACGCCGTTATCAGCGTTACAATACCACTTCTATGTCTCCTTGAGAAAACACTTAGGGCGATGATGGAAGAGGAGGTGGCCCAGGAGGAGGAGGAGGAAGAGGGGTCATTTTTAGCACTTTCAGGCCAGTCTCTTCAAAGTGACTCAGAGGGAGGTTTTTTGCAACACCAGAGGCCAGGTACAAATGTGGCCAGACAGGGCCCACTACTGGAGGACGAGGAGGACGAGGATGAGGAGGAGGTGGAGGAGGATGAGGATGAAGCATGTTCACAGCGGGGTGGCACCCAAAGCAGCTCGGGCCCATCACTGGTGCGTGGCTGGGGGGAAACACAGGAAGATGACGATACGCCTCCCACAGAGGACAGCTTGTCCTTACCTCTGGGCAGCCTGGCACACATGAGCGACTACATGCTGCAGTGCCTGCGCAACGACAGCAGAGTTGCCCACATTTTAACGTGTGCAGACTACTGGGTTGCCACCCTGCTGGATCCCCGGTACAAAGACAATGTGCCCACCTTACTTCCTACACTGGAGCGTGATAGGAAGATGCGCGAGTACAAGCGCACGTTGGTAGACGCGCTACTGAGAGCATTCCCAAAAGTCACAGGGGAACCAGTGGAAGCCCAAGGCGAAGGCAGAGGAGGAGCAAGAGGTCGCCAACGCAGCTGTGTCACGGCCAGCTCCTCTGAGGGCAGGGTTAGCATGGCAGAGATGTGGAAAAGTTTTGTCACCACGCCACAGCTAACTGCACCACCTCCTGATACGGAACGTGTTAGCAGGAGGCAACATTTCACTAACATGGTGGAACAGTATCTGTGCACACCCCTCCACGTACTGACTGATGGTTCGGCCCCATTCAACTTCTGGGTCTCCAAATTGTCCACGTGGCCAGAGCTAGCCTTTTATGCCTTGGAGGTGCTGGCCTGCCCGGCGGCCAGCGTTTTGTCTGAACGTGTATTCAGCACGGCAGGGGGCGTCATTACAGACAAACGCAGCCGCCTGTCTACAGCCAATGTGGACAAGCTGACGTTCATAAAAATGAACCAGGCATGGATCCCACAGGACCTGTCCATCCCTTGTGCAGATTAGATATTAACTACCTCCCCTTAACAATATATTATTCTACTCCAGGGCACTTCCTCATTCAATACTATTTTTAATTTCATTTTACCATTATATTGTGGGGCAACCCAAAGTTGAATGAACCTCTCCTCTGTCTGGGTGCCGGGCCCTAAATGTGTGACAGTGGCCTGTTCCAGTGGTGGGTGACGTGAAGCCTGATTCTCTGCTATGACATGAATACAGATTCTGCGCTGACATAAGGCCAGATTCTCTGTTACAGGACCTCTCTCCTCTGCCTGGGTGCCTGGGCCTAAATGTGTGACAGTGGCCTGTTCCAGTGGTGGCTGACGTGAAGCCTGATTCTCTGCTATGACATGAAGACAGATTCTGCGCTGACATATGGCCAGATACTCTGTTACGGGACCGCTCTCCTCTGTCTGGGTGCCGGGGCCTAAATGTGTGACAGTGGCCTGTTCCAGTGGTGGGTGACGTGAAGCCTGATTCTCTGCTATGACATGAATACAGATTCTGCGCTGACATAAGGCCAGATTCTCTGTTACGGGACCTCTCTCCTCTGCCTGGGTGCCTGGGCCTAAATATGTGACAGTGGCCTGTTCCAGTGGTGGGTGACGTGATGCCTGATTCTCTGCTATGACATGAAGACAGATTCTGTGCTGACATAAGGCCAGATTCTCTGTTACAGGACCTCTCTCCTCTGTCTGGGTGCCGGGGCCTAAATGTGTGACAGTGGCCTGTTCCAGTGGTGGGTGACGTGAAGCTTGATTCTCTGCTATGACATGAAGACAGATTCTGCGCTGATATAAGGCCAGATTCTCTGTTACGGGACCGCTCTCCTCTGTCTGGGTGCCGGGGCCTAAATGTGTGACAGTGGCCTGTTCCAGTGGTGGGTGACGTGAAGCCTGATTCTCTGCTATGACATGAAGACTGATTCTGCGCTGACATGAAGCCAGATTCTCTGCTATGGCATGAAGAGACTGATTCTCTGCTGACATGAAGCCAGATTCTTTGCTATGGCATGAAGAGACTGATTCTCTGCTGACGTGAAGCCAGATTCTCTGCTATGGGACCTCTGTCCCATTGATATTGGTTCATTTTTATTTTTTTAATTTTTATTTAAATTCATTTCCCTATCCACATTTGTTTGCAGGGGATTTACCTACATGTTGCTGCCTTTTGCAGCCCTCTAGCTCTTTCCTGGGCTGTTTTACAGCCTTTTTAGTGCCCAAAAGTTCGGGTCCCTATTGACTTCAATGGGGTTCGGGTTCGGGACGAAGTTCGGATCGGGTTCGGATCCCGAACCCGAACATTTTCGGGAAGTTCGGCCGAACTTCTCGAACCCGAACATCCAGGTGTTCGCTCAACTCTATTCGGGACATCTCTAGTCATAAAATGAACAAAAGTAATATTTTCTCTGCTTAACTACAAAATTATCTTTAGGATCCCTATACATAATTGTATTCAGTTTTAAAAAATTGTCCCCTTTAGAAAATGCCATAGAAACTACATTTTTTTTCAATAGCACATGCAGTTTTCATTAGCAGCTCTTTTTTCGTAAACTGAGTGAACCCTTTTTTTTCCAGTTTTTTTTACTACAGAAAAGAAGAGGTCAAAACAGCAGGAAACATATGCTGCAAGTTCAATGACCCAAATAATGAAACCCCATTAACAAAATTGCCAATAAAAATGTAAAAGGGTAATGGCAGCAAAAACAATGTGTGAACTGAGGTTTCTTTTTATTTGTTTTTCTTTTTAACTGGGTCATGATTTGCAAACTCATTAAATTTGTAAATTAGTTTTAACTCCTCCCCACTCTGCAATGTTATAGTTGTAGTGGGAAGGAATTATGTTGTGCTTGCCGACTTACTATTACAGTGCAGTAACAGTGTAGGCCTAGGAGTTGTGCCGATGCCATCACTCTAAAAACTAGGATTAGGCATAACAATGTGAATAAATTTAAAAGTTCACATCACCTCCGTAGTTCTTAGGCATCTTCCAAGGCTTATAAATTCACAATAGCAAAATAGGGATCCAGGACTGATTCTGTTAAAACCTCTAAGATTTATTAAATTCATTAAAAGAAGCAATCAAATGAAATATGCATTGTGAATGAAATTCATGACATCCAGACAGATATAAAGAGAAATTGGGTAACATGTTTCTGACCTCCTTGGTCCGTAGGCACTGGCGTAGCTATAGGGGTCACAGCGGTCACAGTTGCAACTGGGCCCCCCTTGGCAGTGATGCTAGGGAATACTAGTATGCAGGAAGCAGGGTAGTGAAGCACTGTACTTACCCCTCCTCCCTTGTTTCTCCTCTAATGGTCTGGTCTGAGGTCTGATATGGGGGTCTGGAGGTCTAATGGGGGTCTAATAAGAGGATTTGGAGGTATAATGTAAGTCTGGTCTGAGGTCTGATATGGGTGTCTGAGAGGTCTAATGGGGGTCTGACAGGTCTAATGGGGGTCTGGTCTTAGGTCTTATATGGGCATCTGGAGGTCTAATAGGAGTCTGTCTGAGGTATGATATGGGGGTCTGTAGGTCTAATTGGGGTCTGAGAGGTCTAATGGGGGTCTGGTCTGAGGTCTGATATGGGAGTTCTGAGAAGTCTAATGGGAGTTTGAGAGGTCTAATAGTGGTCAGAGAGGTCTAATGGAGGTCTGGTCTGAGGTCTGATATGGGGTTTCTGACATGGAGGTCTAATGGGGTCTGATCTGAGTTCTGAAACTGAGCTCTGTTATGGGGTCTGATATGGGGGTCTCATCAGAGTTTTGATAAGGGGTCTGATCTGAGGTCTTAGATGGGGGTCTCATCATATGTTTTATATGGGGGTCTAATTTGAGGTCTGAGATAGAGGTGTCTCTTCAGAGGTTTGATATGGGCATCTGTTCTGAGGTCTGATATCGGAGTCTGATCTGAAAAGCAAGAGGGTATGTTTTGTACTGGCGCATACTATATGGGGGTATTTTTTGTACTAGGGCACATTATAAAGGGGGTATTTGCACTCACACACATTATAAGGGGGTTGTTTTTGTACTGACACATTAAGTGGTATTTTTCTATAGGCACACATTATAAGGAGAAGTATTACTACTGGGGGCTATGAGGGACCTAATTACTAGTATGGGGGCATGGGGGAAACTAAGATATCTGGTTGTCCAACTCTGCAGAGAGAAGAGATGGCTGAAAGCAATTATCATGGCGGTCTGGTTTGAATGGAGAAGATGAGGAACGAGAACGTCTACATCAAAGGAGACATCGCTGGATGTAAGCGGTACATATGCATGTACAGTGCATATGTATGCACTTGAACAGAGCCATCCCATAGAACTGAATGGGGACGCCATACTTGTAATTATACCTTTTTTATGGACAAAGTGGAAGACCACAATGATTAATTAAGACTAAAGGTAGTAGAGGTCTACAGCTCAATATGCTAATTGAACTTATTATCAGCATTTACAGTAAGCCTTAAAATGATGACTATTACAATCATAATGACCTGCTCAAGTGCTACCAGCCACAAAAAAATCGTAGACAAATAAAAATATATTCTGGACACTGGAAAAAAGTCTTCTACATATAAAGACTGTCCAGGAATTTCTAGATGTTTGCAACCTTGTTACCATGGCAACCTTTGGAATAACAAAGGCTCGCCATGTACAGATGCCTATTAGGTCCTGCCTTTGTCCTAACAGGCATTATGCTAGAATTACTGTAGCTGACATAATACACTGCAATACACAAGTATAATATAGGGAATCAGAGAATTGCAGGTTCAAGCACTTACTACAACTTAAAAAATAAAAGAAAACTAAAAAAATTATGTTTAGAAAAAGTATTTCACAAAAAGGGCTATATTTCTGAAAATAAAAAGGTTATGCATATGAGTATCGCAGCATATTTAACAACCTGCACAATAAAATTAACAAATCATTTATCCTCTACAGTGAACATGTTTTTGTTCACTTCAGATACAAAAAATACAATAAAAATTATTCAAAAGTTAAATACACCCAAAATGGTATTAATAACTTAAAATTTTAATGTTTTGAGTATTTGAATGCAGTGACCCTGAAAATAATTATTTTGAAAAATAAGTTTTCATTGTGCAAATGTAGAAAAATATAAAAAAAATATCTAAATTTGTTGTGATCATTAGAGATAAGAGAATCAATTCTAACGAAGTGGAATTAGTTCCGAATTTAAGGAAAAATTTGATTTGCACCGAAGCCGAATCGCATCGCGTGGTAACAAATCACATTTTTTCCTAAAATGGCTGCTGCACGTGTGAGGACATGGAACTCTGGGAAGGCGGGATCACCCATAATGCCATGCATGCAGCCAGCCCTGTAATGCCACAGCCCTATAAATAGCCGCAGCCATCTTGGATTCTGCCATTTTCCAGTATACTTAGTGCAGGGATAGACGTAAGCAGGCACAAAGGACAGTGCTACAAAAAAACTTAATTGTGCTAAAAAATGATTTATAAGTGCAGGGAAAGATTATTCAAGGTGTAGGTAAAGGATAGGGAGGAATCATTCCACAGCATTTCTGTAGAACAGGGTTCAGTAGGGGAGGTTACAGCCTGGGTAATAGGAACAATCCTATTACACCTCGCTGCACTGAATGGGGGCCCAGATTGCCATTATACAGCTCTGTAATTCCAGCAAACCGTTCTTATTAGGGTGCAAGTGCTGTTTGATACAGCCAATAACAGGGTATATTGCAAGCAAATATTTCTACTAGAGATGGCCTTGCGGTTTGCCCGGCGGTCGTTTCGCGGCAAACTTTGTGTGTTTGCGATTCGCCGAACATGCGAACATATGGAGATATTCTCGCCCGCCATATTCTTTTACATTGTGAAGAACTTTGACCCATGACACATCCATCAGGTGGTACAGGACAGCCAAATGAGGCGTTTCAGCACATGGACATACCCCCTACCTTATAAATAAACCTGATCTGGCCGCCATTTTACATTCAGTGTTTTGCCAGTGTAGGGAGAAGTTGCTGTGTGGAGCAGGGACAGGCTGTTAGGGACACCAAACGCTAGCTAATAGGGCCACAAAAGTCCTTTTAAGGACTGGTATAGGTGTGCTATCGATAGGTGTCATACACAGAAGGGTGCGATATACAGTGGCGGAAATAATTATTTGACCCCTCACTGATTTTGTAAGTTTGTCCAATGACAAAGAAATGAAAAGTCTCAGAACAGTATCATTTCAATGGTAGGTTTATTGTAACAGTGGCAGATAGCACATCAAAAGGAAAATCGAAAAAATAACTTTAAATAAAAGATAGCAACTGATTTGCATTTCATTGAGTGAAATAAGTATTTGAACCCTCTAACAAAAAAAGACTTAATACTTGGTGGAAAAACCCTTGTTTGCAAGCACAGAGGTCAAACGTTTCTTGTAATTGATGACCAAGTTTGCGCACATTTTAGGAGGAATGTTGGTCCACTCCTCTTTGCAGATCATCTCTAAATCCCTAAGGTTTCGAGGCTGTCTCTGTGCAACTCTGAGCTTGAGCTCCCTCCATAGGTTTTCGATTGGATTAAGGTCCGGAGACTGACTAGGCCACTCCATGACCTTAATGTGCTTCTTCTTGAGCCACTCCTTTGTTGCCTTTGCTGTATGTTTTGGGTCATTGTCGTGCTGGAACACCCATCCACGACCCATTTTCAGTTTCCTGGCAGAGGGAAGGAGGTTGTCGCTAAGGATTTCACGATACATGGCTCCGTCCATTTTCCCGTTTATGCGAATAAGTTGTCCTGTGCCCTTAGCAGAAAAACACCCCCAAAGCAAAATGTTTCCACCCCCATGCTTGACGGTGGGGACGGTGTTTTGGGGGTCATAGGCAGCATTTTTCTTCCTCCAAACACAGCGAGTTGAGTTAATGCCAAAGAGCTCTATTTTGGTCTCATCAGACCACAGCACCTTCTCCCAGTCACTCTCTGAATCATTCAGGTGTTCATTGGCAAACTTCAGACGGGCCTGCACATGTGCCTTCCTGAGCAGGGGGACCTTGCGAGCCCTGCAGGATTTTAATCCATTGCGGTGTAATGTGTTTCCAATGGTTTTCTTGGTGACTGTGGTCCCTGCTAATTTGAGGTCATTAACTAACTCCTCCCGTGCAGTTCTAGGATGCTTTTTCACCTTTCTCAGAACCATTGACACCCCACGAGGTGAGATCTTGCGTGGAGCCCCAGAGCGAGGTCGATTGATGGTCATTTTCGAACAATCGCACCAACAGTTGTCACCTTCTCTCCCAGCTTCTTGCTAATGGTTTTGTAGCCCATTCCAGCCTTGTGCAGGTCTACAATTTTGTCTCTGACATCCTTGGACAGCTCTTTGGTCTTTCCCATGTTGGAGAGTTTGGAGTCTGCTTGATTGATTGATTCTGTGGACAGGTGTCTTTTATACAGGTGACTAGTTAAGACAGGTGTCCTTAATGAGGGTGACTAATTGAGTAGAAGTGTCTAACCACTCTGTGGGAGCCAGAACTCTTAATGGTTGGTAGGGGTTCAAATACTTATTTCACTCAATGAAATGCAAATCAGTTGCTATCTTTTATTTAAAGTTATTTTTTCGATTTTCCTTTTGATGTGCTATCTGCCACTGTTACAATAAACCTACCATTGAAATGATACTGTTCTGAGACTTTTCATTTCTTTGTCATTGGACAAACTTACAAAATCAGTGAGGGGTCAAATAATTACTTGTACTTTTATAATGAGTCAAAAACACATAGATCTATCACCTGGAAGTCAGGGGCCTAGGGGCTAGGAGCTTACTAGGGCATTTTTACATAGGGTAAGGTTCCGGACAGGGTCGCTCTTATCAGGGCGGGTGGTCTGTAGTTAGGCTATCAGGGCCAGAATAGCACCCCCCCCCCCCCTGTAGGGCAATATCAGGGACAGTTCTTTGTCCACCCTGTCCTTCACATCCACATCATCATCTAGCCCAGGGATGGATGTTTTTTGCTTTCCCTCAAGGATTCATGGATGTGCACTGGAACCCCCCGGATTGTGGTAGGACATATGGTTTCTGATTTGGTGCCACCGAGCACCTGATTTAGTGCTGCCGAGCACTTGTTATTGCCTACCACATCTATGCTTTTTGCTTAACTTTAAGAATTTAATTTATTTTCATTTTATGGGATATCTTTTCCATTCACACGTCCGCAAAATGGGTCTGCATCCGTTCCGCAATTTTGCGGAACGGGTGCAGACCCATTCCTTTTTCAATAGGGCCGGAATATGCTGTCCGCATCCACATTGCCGGTGTCCGTGTTTTGAAGATCCGCAAAACACTTACGGACGTGTGAATGGACCCTCATAGTAACATTATTAAAGGTAACGTTTTATCTTTATGTACACTGCTCAAAAAAATAAAGGGAACACAAAAATAACACATCCTAGATCTGAATTAATTAAATATTCTTCTGAAATAATTTGATCTTTACATAGTTGAATGTGCTGACAACAAAATCACACAAAAATAAAAAAATGGAAATCAAATTTTTCAACCCATGGAGGTCTGGATTTGGAGTCACACTCAAAATTAAAGTGGAAAAACACACTACAGGCTGATCCAACTTTGATGTAATGTCCTTAAAACAAGTCAAAATGAGGCTCAGTAGTGTGTGTGGCCTCCACGTGCCTGTATGACCTCCCTACAACGCCTGTGCATGCTTCTGATAAGGTGGCGGACGGTCTCCTGAGGGATCTCCTCCCAGACCTGGACTAAAGCATCTGCCAACTCCTGGACAGTCTGTGGTGCAACGTGACGTTGGTGGATAGAGCGAGACATGATGTCCCAGATGTGCTCAATTGGATTCAGGTCTGGGGAACGGGCAGGCCAGTCCATAGCATCAATGCCTTCGTCTTGCAGGAACTGCTGACACACTCCAGCCACATGAGGTCTAGCATTGTCTTGCATTAGGAGGAACCAAGGGCCAACCGCACCAGCATATGGTCTCACAAAGGATCTGAGGATCTCATCTCGGTACCTAATGGCAGTCAGGCTACCTCTGGCGAGCACATGGAGGGCTGTGCGGCCCTCCAAAGAAATTCCACCCCACACCATTACTGACCCAATGCCAAACCGGTCATGCTGGAGGATGTTGCAGGCAGCAGAACGTTCTCCACGGCGTCTCAAGACTCTGTCACGTCTGTCACATGTGCTCAGTGTGAACCTGCTTTTATCTGTGAAGAGCACAGGGCGCCAGTGGCGAATTTGCCAATCTTGGTGTTTTCTGGCAAATGCCAAACATCCTGCACGGTGTTGGGCTGTAAGCACAACCCCCACCTGTGGACGTCAGGCCCTCATATCACCCTCATGGAGTCTGTTTCTGACCGTTTGAGCAGACACATGCACATTTGTGGCCTGCTGGAGGTCATTTTGCAGGGCTCTGGCAGTGCTCCTCCTGTTCCTCCTTGCACAAAGGCGGAGGTAGCGGTCCTGCTGCTGGGTTGTTGCCCTCCTACGGCCTCCTCCACGTCTCCTGATGTACTGGCCTGTCTCCTGGTAGCGCCTCCATGCTCTGGACACTACGCTGACAGACACAGCAAACCTTCTTGCCACAGCTCGCATTGATGTGCCATCCTGGATAAGCTGCACTACCTGAGCCACTTGTGTGGGTTGTAGACTCCGTCTCATGCTACCACTAGAGTGAAAGCACCGCCAGCATTCAAAAGTGACCAAAACATCAGCCAGGAAGCATAGGAACTGAGAAGTGGTCTTTGGTCACCACCTGAAGAACCACTCCTTTATTGGGAGTGTCTTGCTAATTGCCTATAATTTCCACCTGTTGTCTATCCCATTTGCACAACAGCATGTGAAATTAATTGTCACTCAGTGTTGCTTCCTAAGTCAACAGTTTGATTTCACAGAAGTGTGATTGACTTGGAGTTACATTGTGTTGTTTAAGTGTTCCCTTTATTTTTTTGAGAGGTGTATATTCTAATGGATTGCCTTCCTTGTACAATGTTATAATATACTTTCTATGTTAGAAAGTATATTATAGTGCATTTGTATTGTGCGGCAGTTGTGTGTGGTTCTGCTGCGATACTGCAGGTATATAGAGGGACAAGCGTTATTGGAACAAATAATTTCTACTGGTGTGATATACCAGTCGCAAAAATTATATTGCTGATATTTCGCATTGAAAAAAATTATGAATTATGAATGGAGATCGCAAATTCGAATAATACATCTTGTATGTCACTGTCCATGTTGTGGGACTATTTGTGCACTTCTAGTAACTATTTCTTGGCTGCAAATATGAGCTGAAGGTTTTTCAGGTTCGCCTGCCATTAAAATGAATGGGACCCGCCGTGAACTTGCGGTTCGAGAACATTTGATCGTGTTTGCGAACCGTCCCAGCAGATGTTCGTCCATCACTAATTTCTACGTCTTATTGCCATTGTGCGCTGCAGTTATATGTTCTAAATCATTTTTGCTTGTATTAGTAGGGAAAAAAGAAAAGGGCTTATTAGCCGTTGTGCGCGGTGAAGTGCTAAAATGACAGCCCTTTTTGTCGTGTAAACATAGAAACATAGAAACATAGAATGTGTCGGCAGATAAGAACCATTTGGCCCATCTAGTCTGCCCAATATACTGAATACTATGGATAGCCCCCGGCCCTATCTTATATGAAGGATGGCCTTATGCCTATCCCATGCATGCTTAAACCCCTTCACTGTATTTGCAGCTACCACTTCTGCAGGAAGGCTATTCCATGCATCCACTACTCTCTCAGTAAAGTAATACTTCCTTATATTACTTTTAAACCTTTGCCCCTCTAATTTAAAACTGTGTCCTCTTGTGGTAGTTTTTCTTCTTTTAAATATGCTCTCTTCCTTTACCGAGTTGATTCCCTTTATGTATTTAAAAGTTTCTATCATATCCCCTCTGTCTCTTCTTTCTTCCAAGCTATACATATTAAGGTCCTTTAACCTTTCCTGGTAAGTTTTATCCTGCAATCCATGTACTAGTTTAGTAGCTCTTCTCTGAACTCTCTCTAGAGTATCTATATCCTTCTGGAGATATGGCCTCCAGTACTGTGCACAATACTCCAAGTGAGGTCTCACCAGTGTTCTGTACAGCGGCATAAGCACTTCACTCTTTCTACTGCTTATACCTCTCCCTATACATCCAAGCATTCTGCTGGCATTTCGTGCTGCTCTATTACATTGTCTTCCCACCTTTAAGTCTTCTGAAATAATTACTCCTAAATCCCTTTCCTCAGATACTGAGGTAAGGACTGTGTCAAATATTCTATATTCTGCCCTTGGGTTTTTACGCCCCAGGTGCATTATCTTGCACTTATCCACATTAAATTTCAGTTTCCAGAGTTCTGACCATTCTTCTAGTTTTCCTAAATCCTTTTCCATTTGGCGTTTCCCTCCAGGAACATCAACCCTGTTACATATCTTTGTGTCATCAGCAAAAATACAAACCTTACCAGCGAGGCCTTTTGCAATATCACTTATGAAGATATTAAACAAAATCGGTCCCAGTACAGATCCCTGTGGAACCCCACTGGTAACATTACCTTGTTTTGAATGTTCTCCATTGACTACAACCCTCTGTTGTCTGTCACTCAGCCACTGCCTAATCCACTCAACAATATGGGAGTCCATGCTCAATGACTGCAGTTTATTGATAAGTCTTCTATGTGGGACAGTGTCAAAAGCCTTACTAAAATCTAGATATGCGATGTCTACTGCACCTCCACCGTCTATTATTTTATTCACCCAGTCAAAAAAATCTATAAGATTTGTTTGACATGATCTCCCTGAAGTAAACCCATGTTGTTTTTCATCTTGCAATCCATGGGATTTTAGATGTTCCACAATCCTATCCTTTAATAGGGTTTCCATTAATTTGCCTACTATTGATGTCAGACTCACTGGTCTATAGTTGCTCGATTCCTCCCTACTACCTTTCTTGTGAATGGGCACGACATTTGCAATCTTCCGGGACGACTCCTGTTACTAATGATTGGTTAAATAAATCTGTTAACGGTTTTGCCAGCTCACCACTAAGCTCTTTTAATAATTTTGGGTGTATCTCATCAGGCCCCTGTGACTTATCGGTCTTCACCTTAGACAGCAAACTTAGAACATCTTCCTCTGTAAAGATACATGCATCAAACGATTTAATAGTCATTCTTTCTAGTGGAGGTCCTTCTCCTTTTTTTTTTGTAAAAACTGAACAGAAGTATTCATTAAGGCAGTCGGCTAGCCCTTTATTCTCTTCTACATACCTTCCGTCCTTTGTTTTTAATTTAGTTATTCCTTGTTTTAATTTCCTTTTTTCATTTATATATCTGAAGAATGTCTTATCCCCTTTTTTCATAGACTGAGCTAGTTTTTCTTCTGCCTGCGCTTTAGAAGTTCTTATAACTTGCTTGGCCTCTCTCTGCCTAATCTTGTAGATTTCCTTATCTTCATTGCTCTGTTTTTTTTTTATAATTACAAAATGCTAGCTTTTTATTTTTAATGATTTGGGCCACTTCTGCTGAGTACCACATTGGTCTCCTCCTTTTTTTGCTTTTACTGACAAGTCTAATGCAATTTTCTGTTGCCTTCAATAATGCACCTTTTAAGTAGTCCCATTTCTCCTGGACTCCATGTAATCCGTTCCAGTCTGATAGGGACTCATTTATGACTAATTTCATTTTTGAAAAGTCTGTTTTTCTAAAATCTAAAACTTTTGTTTTTGTGTGGTGGGACTCTTTCACAGTTCTTATATTAAACCACACTGACTGGTGATCACTAGATCCCAAGGTTTCGCCTACAATGACATCATATACCGAATCCCCGTTTGTGAATACCAAATCCAAAATGGCCTCCCTCCGGGTTGGCTCCTCAACCACTTGTTGTAGAGATAACCCCAGTAGGGAATTTAGAATATCTGTACTCCTGGTAGAACTTGCTATTTTGGTTTTCCAGTTTTTATCTGGAAGATTGAAATCTCCCATAATGATAACTTCTCCTTTCATTGTCATTTTAGCTATTTCTTCAACTAGTAGATCATCTAGTTCTTTAACTTGACCAGGTGGTCTATATATCACACCTACACGAGTTACTGCATGGTTAGCAATCTGCAACGTAACCCAAACTGACTCTATGTTGGCCTCACCAACTTGTATTAGGTTAGATTTAATGCTATCTTTCACATACAGGGCCACTCCTCCTCCTTTCTTGCCTTCTCCATCTCTTCTGTATAAAGAGTACCCTGGTATGGTTATGTCCCAGTCATTTCTTTCATTAAACCATGTCTCCGTAACAGCCACTAAATCTACATTCTCAGATGCCATTATTGACCCAAGTTCATTGATTTTTTTACCTAAACTGCGAGCATTTGTAGACAGGACTCTGAGCTTATCATTTCTTAACCTCTGTGCTTCTGACCTGTTCTGGCATAGTTTCGGGAGGCAATTGGACTCTTTTATTTTCACTCTTTTGCCCCCCCTTCCTAGTTTAAATACTCTTTCGCAAATTCTTGGAGTTGTTCACTAAGTACATTTGTTCCTTTGAGAGAAAGATGCAAACCATCTTTTTTGTACAGTTCCTTTCTATTCCAAGTAGAGCTATCATGAGAAACAAAGCCAAATCCTTGCTCTTGACACCATTTACCAAGCCATATGTTGAACTCCTTTATGCGCCTCTGCCTATCATTCTGAACATTATGCACAGGCAGAACTTCAGAAAATGAAATGGTGGATGCAAAATCCTGTACGTCATTACCAAGTGTGATAAAAGATTTTTTCACCTCTGACACTTCATTGCAAGCCAGGTCATTTGTCCCTAGATGGACAAGAACATCCACGTCCCCTTCCTGCTTTGCTTGCTTAACAATATTAATAATACGTCTTCTATCTCTTCTAGCAGTAGCCCCAGGGAGACATCTCACAAAACCATTTTCTTTAAGCTCCACACTTCTTATGATTGAATCACCCAGCAACAGCTGCATCCTTTGAGACTTCACTTTATCTTTTTTGTTGCATACATTAGACATAGGAGTCGATGGTTTCTCACCCTCTGTGCTTGAGTCCATATCCATGTTGTCCTTACATTCTGAGAGTGCTGCAAATGAATTATGGAGAACCACCGACTGTGGGACATGTCTTCTATCCACCACTCTAAGACTTCCAGAACCTACATTAACCCATCTGCCATTTCTGGGGGTCCTCTGTGGCAGTGGCATTGCAGCAGTCCTAGCTGGAGTTTGTTTAACAGATAATTTAAATATTTCAGCTTTCAAAAATGCAATTTCCTGCTGCAGTAAGGAGAACTGTCTACAGATCTGACAGCATCCGAATCTCCAAAGAGTGGAACATGAAATAAATGCACAACAATTCCTGCACTGAACCAAGTCTGCCATTTTAAAGAGGAGAAAAAAATAAAAAAATAAAAAAATAAATTTGTAACTTTAAATCAAACAAATCTTACCTTTTTTTTTTTGTATTGTTTCCACTCTCCAGCCTACCTCCTGACTATCTCCTGCAATATCTCTTTACTAGTACTTAATGTAGTACTTGCAGCTAATGTAGTACTTGCAGCTAATGAATGTAGTACTTGCAGCTACTCTCTCAGTAAAGTAATACTTCCTTATATTACTTTTAAACCTTTGCCCCTCTAATTTAAAACTGTGTCCTCTTGTGTTAGTTTTTCTTCTTTTAAATATGCTCTCTTCCTTTACCGAGTTGATTCCCTTTATGTATTTAAAAGTTTCTATCATATCCCCTCTGTCTCTTCTTTCTTCCAAGCTATACATATTAAGGTCCTTTAACCTTTCCTGGTAAGTTTTATCCTGCAATCCATGTACTAGTTTAGTAGCTCTTCTCTGAACTCTCTCTAGAGTATCTATATCCTTCTGGAGATATGGCCTCCAGTACTGCGCACAAAACTCCAAGTGAGGTCTCACCAGTGTTCTGTACAGCGGCATAAGCACTTCACTCTTTCTACTGCTTATACCTCTCCCTATACATCCAAGCATTCTGCTGGCATTTCGTGCTGCTCTATTACATTGTCTTCCCACCTTTAAGTCTTCTGAAATAATTACTCCTAAATCCCTTTCCTCAGATACTGAGGTCAGGACTGTGTCAAATATTCTATATTCTGCCCTTGGGTTTTTACGCCCCAGGTGCATTATCTTGCACTTATCCACATTAAATTTCAGTTTCCAGAGTTCTGACCATTCTTCTAGTTTTCCTAAATCCTTTTCCATTTGGCGTTTCCCTCCAGGAACATCAACCCTGTTACATATCTTTGTGTCATCAGCAAAAAGACAAACCTTACCAGCGAGACCTTTTGCAATATCACTTATGAAGATATTAAACAAAATCGGTCCCAGTACAGATCCCTGTGGAACCCCACTGGTAACATTACCTTGTTTTGAATGTTCTCCATTGACTACAACTCTCTGTTGTCTGTCACTCAGCCACTGCCTAATCCACTCAACAATATGGGAGTCCATGCTCAATGACTGCAGTTTATTGATAAGTCTTCTATGTGGGACAGTGTCAAAAGCCTTACTAAAATCTCGATATGCGATGTCTACTGCACCTCCACCGTCTATTATTTTATTCACCCAGTCAAAAAAATCTATAAGATTTGTTTGACATGATCTCCCTGAAGTAAACCCATGTTGTTTTTCATCTTGCAATCCATGGGATTTTAGATGTTCCACAATCCTATCCTTTAATAGGGTTTCCATTAATTTGCCTACTATTGATGTCAGACTCACTGGTCTATAGTTGCTCGATTCCTCCCTACTACCTTTCTTGTGAATAGGCACGACATTTGCCAATTTCCAATCTTCCGGGACGACTCCTGTTACTAATGATTGGTTAAATAAATCTGTTAACGGTTTTGCCAGCTCACCACTAGTGGGAAAAGTGGGAAAAGTGGGAAAAGTAAAATATATTTGCTGTTCAGCGGTGCAGTTATATGTTCTAAAGCCTTTTATAGCGTGTATTAGTGGAAAAAGAAAAAATATATTTGCCGTTCAGCGGTGCAGTTATATGTTGTGGTAATGTGGACAGTGCGGGAAGGCGTGTGTATCCCACCCAGATACCTCAGCTAGGTGAGATAACTAAAACCTGGAAAGCCGCAGTGGTCTCAGCAAAGTATAGTTTGCTGAGACAGTTTTGTATACATTTTCTTCTGGGCTGGATTTTACTTGGATTGGCGGATAGGTTTGGTAGCCGGATCTGCCAGTCCACACCCTTCCAGCACAGGTATTTCACCCTTCCACCACAGGTGAGGCCTGCTTTAGTCAAGGAGGCATAAAACCAACCCTCTGTGTGTTAGTCAGGGGGAAGGAAAGGCTGAGGAGGCCTGAGAGTGAGAGAGAAAGGCTGAGGAAGCCTGAGTGTGGGGGACCTAGCGACGCCTGCGGAGAGAACGTTGCACGGCCAGAGTCAGGCGGACTTCTGGGCCACAATCCTCCAAAGGTACTGATGTTGTTGTAGTCATAGCCTGGAGGCTGCTGGACTGTTTGGGCTGAGAAAGCTGCATCTGATCATGTGTGTGTACTGTGTTATTTAGAGGTGAGTCAGGGAATGAATTATGTATTAAGTAGTGCCTAGACGGGCAGGAGTTATTTTGGTTGCTGTATTGTGCTAAAGTGCTAGAAAATAAAGCATCATTTGGACTTCAATCCGGTTGTCTGTGAGAAATCTTTGATTGAGATCCCCTGAGAGAGAACGATCCCTAACAATGTTCTAAAGCCATTTGTGGCGTGTATTAGTGGAAAAAGAAAAATATATATTTGCTGTTCAGAGGTGCAGTTATATGTTCTAAAGCCTTTTGTGGCAAAATGTAAATATTTTTGCCGTTCAGAGGAGCAGTTATATGTTCTAAAGCCCTTTTTTATGTGTATTAGTGGGGGGGGGGGGGCAAGGACTTATTAGCCGTTGTGTGCTGAAGTGAGAAAATTACATTTGGAGTGTTTTAATTTATTTTTTATTTATTTATTTGAGAATAAAAGTGCCAGGCCCTGCACAGGCGAGTGGCAGAGGCCTAAATGTTTCTGGCGCAGGCACAGGTTGCAGCAGAGTAGGGGGGTGTAGCAGCAGAGGTTGCAGCGAGAGGCCTAAGCCACCAGTGTCATCTAGCGGTCGTGTCTTGACCAGCAACCCAGCAGTTTTTGAATGGTTGACTCGATCTTCGACTTCGTCGCAAGTGACATCAAACACCCCCAGCCAAGAGTCAGTGGGTTCGTCAGACACAACCCTTAGTTGGCATGGCCCGGGAGCAGGCCCTGTGCCCTGTGACTCACCTGTCCTCAACCTGCCTCTGTCCTTTTCTGTTCCCTCAGCCAGAGAAGTATTGTACCATGTGGGCTCAGCTCCACTATACAGTAAGGACGAGCTACTAGAAGACAGTCAGCAGCTACTGGAAAGCCAAGATGTGGAGGAGAAATCTGCCGCTTCCTCCACTAGGCGGGCAAGTAGTGATAAGGAGAGTAGCGTGGGAGCTGGTGTTGAAAGCGGTCAGGCTCCTGACCCAGAGACAGTTAAAGAGGACATCAGTGACGTGCAGACAGTAGTCGATAATGATGTAGCTGATCGCACTTGGGATTCAGGTGACTATGAGGCTTCATCATCATCGGGAGAAGAGGGTGGTAGCTTTCCCGTGGGTCAGCAGTGGAGCCAGCAAGTTGCTAGCGTGGTTGGGAGTCAGCAGGGTGGCAGCAGTCGGAGGTCGGGAGCCAAACGTGCCTGGGGTAGACCACCCGCTTTTCAAAAGCCTACCTGCGTGGGAAGTAGCGGTGCACCAGTTCATGTTGGCAGCGGCAGAAGCAGTCACTAAGTGCCTAGTGTTGGGAGTAAAATCACCTACTCTGCGGTGTGGCAGTTTTTTGTTAAGCCACTGGAGGAGGTGAACATGGCCATATATAGAATCTGTGGGCAGAAGGTAAGGCGTGGCCAGGGTGTCAATGTTGGCACCACGGCCCTGCATCAAAATATGCAACGTTACCATGAAGTGGCCTGGGAGAAGCGTGGCTCTAATGTAGTGGTCCAGCCTTCCGCAGCAACCGCTGCATCGCCCAGTGGCACACAGCCTATTTCAGGCAGTCAAGGCTCCACCACCTCAGCCGAAGGGAGCTATCTGTCCTTCCCATCATCTGCTGGTACTGATGCCCCTGCTCCTCGTCCTCCTACTACTCATCAGTCATTCCATCAGCAATCGATCACCGAAGCAATTGTCAAGAGACAACAGTATGTGTAAACTCATCCAACGGTGCATAAGCTGAACGTTCTCCTGTCCAAGTTGCTGGTGCTGCAGTCCCTCCCTTTCCAAGTGGTGGACTCTGCTCCTTTCATAGAACTGATGGCTTGTGCTGAGCCGAGGTGGAGAGTCCCAAGCCGTTATTTCTATGCCAAAAACGCAGTACCAGCACTGCATACACATGTACAACAGAAGGCGGGCCAGTCCTTGAGCCTGTTGGTGTCTACCAAAGTGCAAGGCAGCGCCGATGTGTGGAGCTATAACTACGGTCAGGGACAATACATATCCTTTGCGGCCCACTGGGTGAATGTGGTTCCTGAACAGCCACACCAGCAACTTGGCCAGGTGATGCCACTTCTGCCTCCACGTTCTCATGCTATTGGTCCTGCGACAATGTCCGACTATGTATCCTCATCCTCCATCGTGTCCTCAGCCTCTACTGCAGGGACAATTCCCAATGCCCCTCCAGCATACCACATGTGCAGGGCATGGCGGAGTCACGCTGTTCTCCACCTCGTTTAGCTAGGCAAATGGAGTCAAACAGGGGAAGAACTGCTCCGTGTCCTTCATCAGGAAATCGAATCCTGGCTTTCTCTGCGACAACTAAAAATCGGAACCATGGTGACTGACAACGGGAAGAGCATGGTGTTGGCACTGCGTCAAGGAGGGCTAAGCCAGTGACCCTGCATGGCACACGTGTTCAATCTGGTTGTCAAGCGGTTCTTGAAGTCATCCACCCATCTGCAAGACATCATAAAAATGGCCAGAAAACGTTGCATGCACTTCAGCCACTCGTACACCGCAAACCACACCCTCCTTGAGCTGCAGCGGCAGAACAGCATCCCCCAACATAGGCTGATATGCAACGTTTCCACCCGTTGTAATTCCACCCTCCATATGTTTGACCGACTATACCAGCAGAGAAAGGCCATAAACGATTTCTTGAGGATCCAAGCGGTCAGGAGTACTCAGCTCATGCTTGACACCTGCCGTTTGCTCAGGCTCTGTGAGGAGGCCATGTTATTTGTCAGTCGCCAGGGCTACGGGATAAACAACGTCATTCCACTGCTTCATGTCCTCGAACAGATGCTTGTAAATCTGGCTGGTCAGGGGACTGGAGACATGGTGCCTAGATCTCACGGCCACATGAGCCCAGTGGGGGCTGAGCTGAAGGAGGAAGAGGAGGAGGACATTGGAGCACAAGCAATGTGTAGAAAAATAGGTGTTTTTTACACATAGGTGACAGAAGAGGAGGAGTAGGAGCAGCCAGAGGAGCTACAGGGCGATGAGAAAGATGACGCAGAGGACCCAGACACACTGTGGCAGTATGCAGTGGAGATGGAGGCAGGGAGTCCCTCCGAGTCACTTGCACAAATAGCCTGATGCATGCTCACTTGCTTGCATAGTGACAGCCAAATTGTCACCATTAAACAGAGGGATGATTTCTGCACCTTGTTGGACCCTTGCTACCGGTCCAAAATGGGGGCTTTTTTTACACCCGCTGAGAGGGGGGACAAACTGATCTACTATAGAGACATCCTTTGTAGTGAGTTGGCCGCTGCTTATCTGCGCCATCATACATCCTCTCGCAGGTCTGACTGGGGGGGCCCTCTGTGCTCACTTTCCTCTGCCACGGCTGCTGTTGTAGGGTGGGGAGATAGTAGCAGTTCCAGCAACATCAGCAGCAACTTGAGTCTAGAGTCGCTGATGAGCAGCTTTCTTCACCCGCCTAGTGAAGAAACTACTCACCAGCAGCAGCAGCTAGACCTGGAGCAGGACTTGAACCAGCAGGTGGTGGCATACTTGGACAGCACTCTGCCACCCCACATTGAAGATCCGCTGGATTACTGGGCAGCCAAACTGTAATTACCCCAAGAAGAACTCTCCTGTCCATCCCAAATGTGGAGAGACTGACCTTTGTCAAGATGAATCAGGTGTGGATCTGCCAAGATTTCAACCCACCAATGCTGATGCATCAGACTAGATCATCCATGGTGCCACACCAACACTTTGACAAAAGAGACAGGTGGTTCTTCTGGCTACCTGCCTCAGCTTCTATTCTGATGCTGCCACCCGCCTGATGCCACACATCTGATGCCAAGTGCTCCTTCTTTCACCCACCATATTCAGCTGGTACTCATTTTGACACCCACCTCCCCACTCTGTCACCGGGTCACTCTGTTGTCTCCTGATGCTGCTGCCACCTCCACACTATGTCACCTTGCCACTCTGTGGTCTCCTGATTCTGCTGTCACCTCCACACTATGTCACCTTGCCACTCTGTGGTCTCCTGATGCTGCTGCCACCTCCACACTATGTCACCTTTCTACTCTTTGGTCTCCTGATGTTGCTGCCTCCTTCCCACTCTGTCACCGGGTCACTGTGTGGTCTCCTGATGCTGCTGCCACCTCCACACTTTGTCACCTTGCCAATCTGTGGTCTCCTGATGTTGCTGCCACCTCCACACTATGTCACCTTGCCACTCTGTGGTCTCCTGATGTTGCTGCCTCCTCCCCACTCTGTCACAGGGTCACTGTGTGGGTGTCACGAGGGTGTCGAGGACCACGCCTGACTCCGTTATACCCGGGGTCAGGAAGTCGCAGCGGTTGGCTGCACGCTCTATTTAAGATAGGGCTGTTTTCCTTATGGTAGCTTTCTGGGTTTGCTTAGCAAACCCTTTTGGCTCACTCAGGGATCCGTAGCTCCTTCTCCTCAGCTGTTCCTTGTCCAGCACTCCCAGACCTCCTTATATTTCTCTCTCACACTTCTCTGGTTGCCAGAGATAGAGCTTCCTGTCTGGACATCTATTCTGACCTTCTGGAGCTGTGTTGCTGCGTTCGCTGGTAGTTGGTCCAGTACGCTACCCTCCAGATCCCTGTTGGACCTTTTTGGTTTATTGTGGTCGCCCACCTGGGTGTATGTGTTTGTATGTTTTGTCTGTCCTCTCCCTGGTGTTTCCCTCTTAGTGATAGTGGTGTGGACTAGCGATCCCACCGGCCTGTTCACTATCCAGGGCTCATATTAGGGAAAGCCAGGGTTTAGGCACGCGATCGCCGCACGGGTGAGGAACCCGTCTAGGGACGTCAGGGCAGTCAGGTGCCAGCCGCAAGGTGAGTTAGGGGTCACCACCTTTCCCTCTCCCTTGGGCAGGGCTTTCCCTGTTTTCCTCCCTGTGCGTGTCGTCGGTCATTACATTATCTCTGGCCATTATTTTGTGTAGGTAAAAAAAAAAAAAAAAATTTTTTTTTTTTTACCTACTTAGAATCCAGTATGGATCAAATTGCTGCTCTGTCCAAACAATTTCATGGCCTGTCTTTGGAGGTGGTAGGATTGAAGGCGTCGGTCCTCCAGCAACAGCAGCAATTACAACTGACTGCAAGCCCAGCGGTTGCTACTGGTAACCAGGTTGTTGCGGAACCCAAGGTCCCTCTCCCTGACAGATTTTCTGGGGGAAGGGACAAGTTTTTGACATTCCGTGAGGCCTGTAAGTTATATTTTAAACTGCGCCCTTACTCCTCTGGTAATGAAGATCAGCGGGTGGGGGATGTTATTTCCCTCCTGCAGGGGGATCCGCAGTCCTGGGCGTTCTCTTTACCTACTGATTCCCAGGCTCTTCGGTCAGTTGATGAGTTTTTTGGGGCCTTGGGTCTCATATATGATGACCCTGACCGAGTCGCCCTGGCTGAATCAAGATTACGGAGACTCTTACAAGAAGAGCGGCCGGTAGAGGAGTATTGCTCTGAATTCCGTAGGTGGGCTACGGATACCCAATGGAACGACCCGGCTCTCAGGAGTCAGTTCTGCTCTGGGTTATCCGAAAGGGTTAAGGATGCGCTTGCATTATATGAGACCCCCTTTTCCCTTGATGCGGTTATGTCCCTTTCTATCCGAATAGATAGACGCCTTAGGGTCAGGTTGAAAAAACCGGAGCAATTGGTAACCCCTCCCAAGCAGCAGTTAGTCTGTACGGACTTAGACGAGCCTATGCAGCTAGGAGGAACTACTCGTCAGGTCCGTCCTCCTGAGGCTCGCCGTAGGCGTGGGGTTTGTTTTTTTAGGTCGGAGAGGGGTCATTTCATTAATGTCTATCCTTCTTTCCTCAGAAACAAAAGACCGTCGGAAAAACTACTAACCCCAGGCTGTGTGGAGGATGTCAGCCGGGGGGTATACGTTTCCTCCATACGTACATCGCAATTTGTGTTGCCAGCGGTTATTATTTTTGGTGATAAGACGGAGACTATTTCTTTCTTTCTAGACAGTGGAGCAGGGGTAAATTTGATAGATGCCCATTTTGCCGCACTTTGGGTTTGTCTCTCTGTACTTTACAGAGACCCATTCCCATATTCGCTATTGATTCTGCTCCCCTGTCTCAGAGAAACCTCACGCACATGGTTCATAATTTACACCTTCGGGTAGGGGACCACCATAACGAGATGCTTTCAGGTTATGTTCTGGAGGGACTTCCCACTCCGGTAGTGCTGGGTCTTCCCTGGTTGGTAGCGCACAATCCAGTGGTGGATTGGCAGGCCAGGGAGATATTGGAGTGGAGTGAGCAGTGCAGAGAAAATTGCTTAAATAGCAATTGCTTAGTCGCCTCCATAACTACCCTACCTACATTTATTTCGGACTTTGAGGATGTTTTTTCTGAAAAGGGTTGTCAGAAGTTACCACCTCATCGTCCTTATGATTGCCCGGTTAACCTTATTCCCGGCGCAAAATTACCCAAGACCAGGTTATATAATCTTTCGGGTCCAGAGAGACAAGCCATGAAAGATTATATCTCCGAGAGCTTGGCTAAGGGACACATCAGACCCTCTTCTTCACCCGTGGCTGCAGGGTTTTTCTTCGTTAAAAAGAAAGATGGGGGCCTGCGTCCTTGCTTAGATTTTCGCGAATTAAATCAGATAACCATCCGAGACCCATACCCTCTTCCTCTCATTCCTGACCTGTTTAATCAGATTGCGGGTGCTAGGTGGTTCTCCAAACTTGATCTTAGGGGTGCCTACAATCTGATTCGTATTAAGGAGGGGGATGAGTGGAAGACAGCGTTTAACACCCCTGAGGGGCATTATGAAAATCTAGTTATGCCTTTCGGTCTGACCAATGCTCCTGCCGTCTTTCAACATTTCGTTAATGACATTTTTAGTCATCTAATCGGCAGGTTTGTGGTAATATACCTAGATGATATTTTAATTTATTCGTCCGATCTGAAAACACATGAGGTGCATGTCAGACAAGTACTGCAGGTCCTACGGACGAATGAATTATATGCTAAAATTGAAAAATGTGTCTTCGCCGTTCAGGAGATACAATTCCTGGGTTATTTTTTATCTGCGTCAGGTTTCCGTATGGATCCTAGGAAGGTCCAGGCAATTTTAGATTGGGATCTTCCTGAGAACCTCAAAGCACTACAACGGTTCTTGGGCTTCGCGAATTTCTATAGGAAATTCATTAAAAATTATTCACTTATTGTAAAACCGCTTACTGACATGACTAGGAAGGGGACTGATTTTTCTAAATGGTCTGACGCCGCTAAAGTTGCTTTTTCCTCTCTAAAAGAGAGGTTTACCTCAGCACCTGTACTGGTCCAACCTGATGTCTCTCAGCCTTTTATTGTTGAAGTCGATGCGTCAGAGGTGGGAGTGGGGGCGGTGCTGTCTCAGGGTCCGTCTCCTGGCAAATGGCGTCCTTGTGCTTGCTTTTCTAAAAAACTATCTGCAGCAGAAAAGAACTACGATATTGGCAATAGGGAACTATTAGCTATTAAACTTGCGTTTGAGGAGTGGCGTCATTTCTTAGAGGGGGCAGTCCACCCCGTCACTGTAATTACGGACCACAAAAATCTTCTGTACCTCGAATCAGCTAAGCGTCTCACCCCTAGACAGGCTAGGTGGTCCCTATTTTTTACCAGGTTTAACTTTGTGATTACCTATCGTCCTGGGGCAAAGAACACCAAGGCTGATGCACTATCTCGTTGTTTCCCTGGAGGGGGTAATGTGAGTGATCCGGTACCCATTCTTCAAAGAGGAGTGGTTGTTTCTGCGGTACACTCTGTTTTGGAGGGGAAGGTGTTAGAGGCCCAGGGGGACGCCCCGGTCTCTTGCCCATCAGAGAAATTGTTTGTACCGTTGAACTTACGTTTCGAATTATTAAAGGAACATCATAATTCGGCACTTGCTGGGCACCCGGGTAGTAAAGAAACCTTGGAACTATTGTCTCGTCATTTTTGGTGGCCAAAGTTGCGTCAGGATGTTTTGGATTTTGTGTCTTCTTGTTCTACCTGTGCGCGCAAAAGTTTCACATACACGTCCTGCAGGGTCTCTATTACCACTCGTCATTCCCAATAGACCGTGGACACATCTGTCAATGGATTTTATCACTGACTTACCTTTGTCTGCGGGTAAAACAGTTATTTTGGTAGTAGTGGACAGGTTTAGCAAAATGGTACACTTCATTGCGTTACCCCCACTACCTAATGCTAAGACTCTTGCTCAGGTATTCGTCAGTGAAATCGTGAAGCTTCACGGGGTCCCCTCCGATGTTGTTTCGGATCGGGGTACCCAGTTTATTTCTAAATTTTGGAAAGCTTTTTGTTCTCGTTTGGGGGTACACTTGTCCTTTTCCTCTGCTTTCCATCCTCAGTCGAATGGACAGACTGAGCGTACCAACCAAAACCTTGAGACATATCTAAGATGTTTTGTGTCTGAAAACCAAGAGTTGTGGTCATCATATTTACCGTTAGCTGAGTTTGCCATAAATAATCGTCGTCAGGAATCCACTGGCAAGTCACCATTTCTTGGTGCATATGGTTTTCATCCCCAATTCTGTACTTTCAAAGAGGGGGGGTCTTCTGGGGTTCCCGAAGAGGAACGGTTTTCGTCATCTCTTTCATCGGTATGGCAGAAGGTGCAAGCTAACTTGAAAAATATGGGAGGTAAATACAAATGCATGGCTGATAAGAGACAGTCGCCAGGTCCGGACCTAGGAGTGAATGACTATGTGTGGTTGTCTACTAGGAATATTAAATTGAAGGTTCCCTCTTGGAAACTGGGTCCTAGGTTTATTGGCCCTTACAAAATTGTAGCCATCATCAACCCCGTGGCTTTTCGCCTGGAGTTACCTCAGACTTTTAAAATTCATAATGTTTTTCATAAGTCGTTACTCAAAAAATATGTTCCACCTCTAGAACCATCACCGCTGCCACCCCCTCCTGTTGTCGTGGATGGTAACCTAGAATTTCAGATATCCAAAATTGTTAATTCTCGTCGGGTCCGCCGCTCTCTTCAATATCTGGTGCATTGGAGAGGTTACGGTCCCGAGGAAAGAATGTGGGTTCCTGCGTCTGAGGTAAACGCCGACAGGTTAGTTCGGGTTTTTCATGCCTCTCATCCTGGGAGACCTGGTCCTGAGTGTCCGGAGGCCCCTCGTAGAGAAGGGGGTACTGTCACGAGGGTGTCGAGGACCACGCCTGACTCCGTTATACCCGGGGTCAGGAAGTCGCAGCGGTTGGCTGCACGCTCTATTTAAGATAGGGCTGTTTTCCTTATGGTAGCTTTCTGGGTTTGCTTAGCAAACCCTTTTGGCTCACTCAGGGATCCGTAGCTCCTTCTCCTCAGCTGTTCCTTGTCCAGCACTCCCAGACCTCCTTATATTTCTCTCTCACACTTCTCTGGTTGCCAGAGATAGAGCTTCCTGCCTGGACATCTATTCTGACCTTCTGGAGCTGTGTTGCTGCGTTCGCTGGTAGTTGGTCCAGTACGCTACCCTCCAGATCCCTGTTGGACCTTTTTGGTTTATTGTGGTCGCCCACCTGGGTGTATGTGTTTGTATGTTTTGTCTGTCCTCTCCCTGGTGTTTCCCTCTTAGTGATAGTGGTGTGGACTAGCGATCCCACCGGCCTGTTCACTATCCAGGGCTCATATTAGGGAAAGCCAGGGTTTAGGCACGCGATCGCCGCACGGGTGAGGAACCCGTCTAGGGACGTCAGGGCAGTCAGGTGCCAGCCGCAAGGTGAGTTAGGGGTCACCACCTTTCCCTCTCCCTTGGGCAGGGCTTTCCCTGTTTTCCTCCCTGTGCGTGTCGTCGGTCATTACAGTGGGTCTCCTGATGCTGCTGCCATCTCCACACTATGTCACCTTGCCACTCTGTGGTATCTTGATGCTGCTGCCACCTCCACACTGTCATTGTGCCACTCTGTGGTTTCCTCCTGATGCTGCTGCTGCCGCCACCTCCACACTCTGCCATTGTGCCACTCTGTGTCCTCCTGATGCTGCCACCACCTCCACACTGTCATTGTGGCACTCTTTGGCCTTTTCCTGATTCTTACGCCACCTCTAGACTCTGTCATTCGGCCACTCTGTGGTCTCCTCATGCTGCTTCGACCTCACCATCATGCCATAGGGCCACTCTGTGGACTTCTCATGCTGTTGCCACCCTCCCCACTATTTTGCCTTTCGCCCTGGCTGACATCATCATTTATTTGACCCTTCTTCTGATCTGTCAGAAGGAAGGAAAAATGAGACGCACAACGGATCCTGTCTATGTAACAGCTGTAAGGCCTACAGGACATGGTCCCTATTTTGCATCAGAATTGGCTTATGATTTGGTAGCCAAAAGCAGTAGTGGGTACAAAACACAGAAAACATGCAAATATTCCATTCAAGTGTCATCTCCGTTTTGGATCCACTCCTGTTTTTTATTGGCATTAGCAATACTGATGGATTACTGACCAAATGTTGACCGATTGCTGAACATGGTTTTCACTATTTAAAAAAATTAAAACTTTTAAATCAATGAGTACATGTCCTGCCAATGGAAAAAAGGGACAGCACGCATCTGTGACTCACTGACAGTTGCCCGTGCTCTCCACAGACAGCACATGTACTGTGGGGAACCGTACTCACTTGACCAGTGTACAGAGGCAGGGACACCAAAACGTTCAACAAAAAGTCCTCTTTATTTAGGCTCTTCATCAAAAGTACAGCCAGTACATCTGGATCGCAGCCGGGTCAAACAGTTGTAGCACACTCTGACAGTGTTACCTCACACTGTCTGCCTTTCCTCCAGACTGAGACACACCTAAGATCTAGCAGCAGGATTAAATAGGATCCCTGGACATGAGCATGCCTCAAGTCCCGGACTGGAACCTGGGGAACAGGCACCCACCCAACACATTGCCTGTTCCCAGTAAAAGCCCGCCCTGAACTAGCTAAACCAGCTACACTATCTATTTTCTGTGTCCACCAGCTAAGTTAGTGGACACCTAGACTAGGACTTTTACGCCACTAAGACCGGGCACCTTGGTGGCACATTCCTGGTAAGCAAGCCGCTTTAGAATGCTTCCTGCAACATTCTGGGTGACACATATCGCCCCTCATAGATGACTCCTGTCACCGCCTCACAGTACCTATTGGCTTTAATGTGTGTATTCACACATCTGCGGTTCTCCATGGACCGTGAGTCCCCTGTTTTGTCCATGATTACAGATCCCTCAAGTTATAGTCTATAAGTCCGTGAAAACCACTGACACAAAGCAGATGCCATCCATGTTTGGTCTGTGGTTTTCACTGATCGTTGCTAGGATATGCTCCCAAAATTAACCCCGTCAGCACCCCCTGAGTTTCCAATTTTGAGTTTTTGTTTTTCACTCCCTAACTTTTTATTTTTCCATTCACATAGCCGTATGGAGTAAAACTGATTCTCTGGGTCAGTACAATTACAATAATACCACATTTGTATAGTTTTTCTTGTGTTTAACTTTGGTAGTTGTTTAAGGGTCAATTCTTTGTGAGACAACTGTACTTCTCAGTGATATCATTTTGGGCTATGAGTTTTTGATTACTTCTTATTTTTATTTTTTTAGGGGGAAGTGCCAAAAAAGTGTCGAATTGGGCATTTAGATTTTTTTTTATTACCCCATTTGGCATATGGGATAAATATTTTTATATTTTAATAGTACAGGAGTTTTCGGAGTCAGCAATGCATATGAAGTTCTTTTTTAAATTGTTTATTTTAATTCTAGGGAATTAAAAATTTAATATTTTTTTTTTTTACTTTTTTATCCCCCCTGGGAGACTATAATAAGCAATCATTAGATTGCAAATTTTAAGCTGAAATGGATAATTATCCATGAAAGAATACAGCATTCAGTATATTCCAATGCAGTGTTACCACCTGCTGCCAGAGGGAGTTGGTTCTCACCCGCTGGTCATAAAAGGATACCTCAGAGTGTCATACACCAATTTTCAGGACTATTCAAGCACTTTCAATTCGGGTTGAATTTATTTGTTACCAAATGAATTTTCTGAGTGATTCATTAGAATTGGACGCAAAACTAATTTCAAGAAATTCTCTCATCTCTAGTTATGTTTGTAATGATAAGATCGCCACATTTGATAGCACGTGGCCACTTGGGTGGATTGTTCTTAATTTGCACCAGGTGTACTCTTTCTTTGTCAATCATTTTGGTTAGGCAGTCGGGGACATGAGCTATTGTTTAATCTGTGTCTATGCCATGAGTTTTTGTCTGACTAAAAAGCCAGCAGATGTATGGGAAAGGACCTGCTAATTACCGTATATCACCTGTGCATTGCATTAGCGCCCCTTCTGCTGTGTATTAGGAGCCGTTCAGCCTGTCTGGCTGAGGTGGAAAAGCTGTGTCATCAGAATGACATTATGCAGTCTGATTGAACTGAAAAGCAATGATGGAACAGCCACTGTTATCTCCCATCAATCCTATGGTGGCCAATGCACTGAAATTGCGGCTGAGAGAAATAAAATTGCAGCTGCCCCTGTCATTGCTATCTATTCTACAGCTGTTCTTCAGCCTAGGGATTACGGTTCCAGCTGGTGGACTTCAGAACTGCTCTTCTGCTCAACCTCGAGCCTTCTGGTTTGGTTGGAGAGTCAGGTAATCTGACCACATGCCTCGCTGTGCATGGCCGGCTCCCTAAGCTTCTGCAGGGTGCTACTAGCTGGGGTAGTTAGTCCTGGGTCCTCCTGAAGTTACGAATGTTTAACCCCTGGTGCTGTGACATGTGCCATCCTGAGTCCTTGCAGGGACTGTATACTGCTGACTGTTGGTTATCCAATAAAGTCTTCCTGGAGCATTGTACCCTCACCTTGTGTTGTCTGAATAGTGTTCCACCCACGGAAAAGGAGCACAGGTGTTCGATGGTATGATCCCTGGCCCTTCATGGTCTTTATAAAGATAGCCAGGCCGGCGGACGAGAGCACTCACTAACCCTCCTGTCTCCCCACTTTTCATATAAATATATGGACACTCTGTAGCAGACATGTGGTCACCTTAATCAAAGTCAAAGATGGAATGTTGGGTGTGTGAAAAATAATAAGTTAACAGAACCTACGAAGGTCCAAGTGTCCTTCTTTTTTTCCTTCTTTTGAAGGCATCTTATAGCAGGACTCATGGTTCTCCTTGATAAAAAAGAAGTGCTTATTACAATACAGTGCTTTTCACCCTGCAGCCTTTTCCACTGTTGCCCTGAAATTAAGGTTATGTCACTTCGAAACCAAACATTTATTCTTTTTCTTCACTTAATGCTAAAGTGTTTTCTGGTTTGAGAATCCTCTTTTCATATTATAAATCCCCACAAGACAAGCTAATTGCACCATAACTTGCTGCTGAGAGTCCTCACAATCAGCTGATGTTCCTCAGGGAACCATTTTAAAGGTGCCTGTTTTACACTACATTACATTGAAATGCATTTACCGATGGGTGAATTGCTTACTAAAAAAACATATTATCTGCATAAAAGACAGCAGAGAATAAAGAACATTAATACCGATCCTTATTGCAACTTCCAATGTGTTGTGGAAGGCAAATATAATAGAGAATTTTCCTATTGATGAACAGCATTGCAGATTTTCCTAGATTTTCCCCTTCCATACCAGTGATAAGAGGAAAAAGAAAGTTTTCCAATACAGATCATAATTCTTTCATCCAGTGGTATAAAAAAAGATATTGTTTGGATGAGTATGCAAATTAGATATTCTCCAGCAGGAAGAAAACGGTCTCCCTCTAAATTATGACTAGGCTATCAGCTAAACCAGAGAAATCAATCTGTGGACAGCACTATTTCATAGTCTTTGATGTTCATCATTACAGGATGAGAATTTGGCTGGGTGAGATGCCGAATGGAAGAGTGAAACTCAGCCTCTATGAACTAGACACCAGCAGCTCGAAAAACTATGCCCACAGTGTTTATACTTACATGACATGAAGGATTATCAATTAAAGGCATAATGATTATACAGTGTAGATAGTTGTGAGCAGCAATATCCAACCAAGGACTGTGGGTTAAAAGGCATCTGTCAGCAGATTTGTACCTATCAAACTGGCTGACCTTTTACATGTGCGCTTGGCAGCTGAAGACATCTGTGTTGGTCCCATGTTCATATGTGCCGCCATTGCTGAGAAAAATGGTGTTTTAATATATGCAAATGATCCTTTAGGAGCAGCGGGGGCAACGGTTACACTTAGCGGCTCTGCTCTCTCTGCAACTGTCGTGCTCTCTGCATTTTCATTGACAGGGCCAGGCAGTGTAAACATCATAACACCTGACCCTGACTTTTCCTACCGGTAGTTGCAGAGAGAGCACAGCCTCTAGGAGTAATGGCAGCACCCCCATTGCTCCAAGATGCTAATTTGCATATATTAAATCTTCATTTTTCTCAGCACTGTGGGCAAATTTAAGCATGGGACCAACACAAATACCTTCAGCTGCCAAGCGCACATGTAACAGGTCAGCCAGATTCATTGGTACCCTTTAAAATGATCTGTAACTTCACAGGAGAGCTGTCAATCACACTGCAGTCACATGTCTTAATTATGCAAATAAAGACAGCACAGACTGGGCAGCATGGTGGCTCTGTGGTTGTACTGGTGCCTTGCCGTGCAGGGGTCCTGGGTTTGAATCTGACCAGTGACAATATCTGCATGGATTTCCTCCCCCACTTCAAAAACATACAAATTGTCTTCCTACGAAATTGACCCTAATGAGTGTTGAGGTAAAGTACCTATATGGTTGCCACAAAGCCATCCCTGTGATAAAAGTGCATTGTCGTAAAACAATCCTCTCCTCTAATCTTATGCATCAATATCCTTTTTATAAATATATCACATACATCAATTATTAAAACACAATAATTGCTGTAATTGTACTGATTCGCAGAACGAAGACAACATGTCACTTTTAACGGATAGGGAATTCCATAAAAAAGGAAATCCATAAAACTAAGATGTAATTGTGTTTTTTTCAGTTTCATCCTATTTAGAATTGTAGAAACATAGAAACATAGAAACATAGAATGTGTCGGCAGATAAGAACCATTTGGCCCATCTAGTCTGCCCAATATACTGAATACTATGGATAGCCCCCGGCCCTATCTTATATGAAGGATGGCCTTATGCCTATCCCATGCATGCTTAAACCCCTTCACTGTATTTGCAGCTACCACTTCTGCAGGAAGGCTATTCCATGCATCCACTACTCTCTCAGTAAAGTAATACTTCCTTATATTACTTTTAAACCTTTGCCCCTCTAATTTAAAACTGTGTCCTCTTGTGGTAGTTTTTCTTCTTTTAAATATGCTCTCTTCCTTTACCGAGTTGATTCCCTTTATGTATTTAAAAGTTTCTATCATATCCCCTCTGTCTCGTCTTTCTTCCAAGCTATACATATTAAGGTCCTTTAACCTTTGTACGACATTATCTGTATTGTGTTATCACTGTGTTACCTATGGTTTTACATTGGACTGCAGGTAACATCTACTATATTATCTGTGCTCAGAGAATTATCACTGTGTTATATGTGGGGTTGCATAGGACTGTAGGTGGCATCTTCTACATTATCTATACTCAGAGTTATCTCTGTGTTATCTGTGGTGTTATACAAGACTGCAGGTGAAATCTACTACATTATCTGTACTAAGAGATCAGTGTGTTATCTGTGGTGTTACACAGGACTGCAGGTAGCAACTGCTACATTATCTGTGCTCAGAGAATTATTACAGTGTTATCTCTGATGGTAAATAGAACAGTAGGTAACATCTACTACAGTATATGTACTCAGAGAGTGATCATTTTGTTATCTGTGGTGTTACATAGGGCTGCAGGTGATATCATATGTACTAAGGGAGTTATCATTGTGTGATCTGTAGTGTTACATAGGACTAAAGATACCATCTACTACATTATTTGCACTCAGATATTTATTACTGTGTTATCTGTGGTGTTATATAGGACTGCAGATAACATCTACTACATTATCTGCGCACAAAGGGTTATCACGGTATTAACTGTGTGGTTACATAGGACTGCAGATAAGAGCTACTGCATTTTCTATACTCATAGAGTTATTACTGTTATCTGTGGTGTTACATAGGACTGTAGGTAAGCCCCCCCCCCCCTTCCCAGTTTCCTCTATGTTGTTGTCTCCCTCAACTTATCATCTTGCTGCTTGCATAACACATCAATTTACTCTGGAATTTAGGCCATACATGTCTGATTCTAATAAGAATAACAAAGGAATGGCACAACATAGAGCCATAAGAATAGATGCTCCAGAATTACTGCACTGTCCTGAAATATATTTCAAAGCACTGAAAGTGTTAATATCACTGTATTTTGTGTATTATGTGCATGTACTTGAAATCCCATAAGGTTTTATAGGGAATGAGAGGTCCCATGAGGCTAGTCGACCATAGGCTTTGAAAAACCGTCATCGCGTGCAATCTCCCAAACGTGCGCACGAGCACAGTCATCACTACACCAAGATTGACGCATAGAGGAATAAAATTGATGTCATGAGTGTGTCAACTATTGACCACTCTTTGCGGTTGTCTAAACTCTATTCCATACACGTCCCCTGATAGGAGATGTAACAGGGATTAAACTGATAGGAATAGTACTACTTAACATACCACTCATATTGGGATTGCATAGTACATTGCACAGCGCACGCGCAGTGTCCCAAATTGGAAGTAAGAGGACCAACCAAGCATCTTTTTCCATCTCTCGGTTCCTAAAATCTATTCCATACACGTCCCCTGATAGGGGACGTAACAGGGATTAAACTGATAGGAATAGTACTACTTAACATACCACTCATATCTGGTAGCACAGTAAATTGTACGGCGCACGCGCCGTGCCCCAAATTGGAAGTAGCAGGACCAACCAAGCATCTTTTTCCATCTCCCGGTTCCTAAAATCTATTCCATACACGTCCCCTGATAGGGGACATAACAGGGATTAAACTGATAGGAATAGTACTACTTAACATGCCACTTATATTGGGATTGCACAGTACATTGCACGGCGCACGCGCAGTGCCCCAAATTGGAAGTAAGAGGACCGACCAAGCATCTTTTTCCATCTCCCGGTTCCTAAAATCTATTCCATACACGTCCCCTGATAGGGGACTTAACAGGGATTAAACTGATAGGAATAGTACCACTTAACACACCACTCATATCTGGTGGCACAGTACATTGCAAGCCGTACGCGCAGTGCCCCAAATTGGAAGTAAGAGGACCGACCAAGCATCTTTTTCCATCTCCCGGTTCCTAAAATCTATTCCACACACGTCCCCTGATAGGGGACGTAACAGGGATTAAACTGATAGGAATAGTACTACTTAAACACACCACTCATATAGGGTGGCACAGTACATTGCACGGCGCATGCGCAGTGCCCCAAATTGGAAGTAAGAGGACTGACCAAGCATCTTATTCCATCTCCCGGTTACTAAAATCTATTCCATACACCGGCCCCTGATAGGGAACAAAACAGAGATTAAACTGTTAACAACAGATTTTTTTTTATAAAAAAAAAAGAGGACAGCCTCTGCGGAGCTGGGTATTTTTTGGCAGCGTTACTGAACGCTCATGCACTATGGCTGTAGGCTCATGCGTCCTTTTGCGGAGGTGACAAACCTGGTCAGTCAAACCCAAGGCAACATCATCGACCTCATCCCATATGCATTTTTTCTGGAGCGTGCCCTCCGAAGAGTGCTAGATCAGGCTGTAGATGAGCATGAAGAGGAAGAGTTGTGGTCACCATCACCACCAGAAGCAGCCTTGTCGTAGTCGATTGCTGGACCTGCGGCAATGCAGAGAGAGGAGTCTGAAGAAGATGAGTCAGAGGAGGAAGATGGCTTTGAGGAGGTGGAAGACCAACCACAGCAGGCGTCCTAGGGGGCTTGTTGTCACCTTTCAGGGACCCTTGGTGTTGTACGTGGCTGGATGGAGGAAGAGACCTTTAATGACATCAGTGTGGACAAGGAACGGGACATGGCTAGCTTGGTATCCAACCTTGTGCAAATGGGTAGTTTGCGGTTGTGCAAATGGACTGTTTGCGGTTGTTTGCGGTGCGTTAAACGGGGAGTTTGGTCTGTCAGAGTTTGGTCTGTCACTGTGAAGCGGGCGTAACCCTTGCACTACCTGATCGATACAACATCATACCTGATCGCATGCACACACTGGATGTTTTAAAGCACGTTATTCCAAACAATTTAGGAATGTTAGGTGATTTATGCCCTTTATGAATTAAAACCCGACTCTGCGTCAACTACGTAATTTTCCATGGGAGTTTTGCCATGGATCCCCCTCCGGCATGCCACAGTCCAGGTGTTAGTCCCCTTGAAACAACTTTTTCATCACTATTGTGGCCAGAAAGAGTTCCTGTGGGTTTTAATATTTGCCTGCCTATTGAAGTCTATGGCGGTTTGCGTTCGCCAACGGAAAATTTTATGTTCGTGACATCTCTACCTATGAACAGGGATACAACAGATGATGTAATGCAGAATGACATGCAACACGGTTACATTAATTTTGCAGTTCCCACGTGTCCTGAGTGGGACGCTGCATACCCCCATGGTAAAACATAAGTCGCCCTCGACGCTGGTAATATCTGAAGCTGTGGATCTCTAAGCCGTTTCCTGTAATACACCAAATACACACCACCAAATATGCACATATGGATATAGACATTGCAATGCATTATCATGACTCTTCGATAACCTCCTGTAAATAAAGGGTTATGCACAAAAATACATTCTAGGCAAATATATAATATATCACATACACATTTATTTTCTTGGTTGATGCTTCACGGCCAAAAATGGTAATTAAGTAATGATCTCACATAAGGGCAGTAAAGTCCTTGATACAGATTTAAAGACAAAGTCCATACCTAAATTTTAGTAAATTTTTGTATAAAAAGGATGAGCACAGAAAAGTCTTTCTGGGTACTGTACTTTAAACGTTTCATCAACATAGTCCCTTGATAACCTGAAAATGGGGTAAAAAGAGGTAAAATAGCATAAAACACGCAAATAAAGTGCAACTGTGATTTTTCCTTTTCTGGATTCAAGTGGAGTCCATGATGGAGTCCTTGCTAATAAAAACATAGAGAGGGGCTCAAAACAAAAACAAGAAAAAAAAAGTTGGGTCTCTCAGCCTATAGTCTGCTGTTCAATACCCCGCCACAACTCCTGCGCGGTGTGGGGCCTGTCCCCCAAACATATGAGTTTCAGAATGGCCTGCTGATGTTTACCCCGGGCTGTGCTGGGTTGGTGGTGAAGGTGTGTGGCTGACTGGATGAGCAGGTGGAAGAAGAGGAGGAGGAAGCCGAGTAGGAGGAGGAGGCTACAGGAGGCAAAGAATGTTGCCCTGCGATCCTTGGCGGCGGAAGGACATGCGCCAAACTGCTCTCCGCCTGGGGCCCAGCCGCCACTACATTTACCCAGTGATAGTTAGGGAGATATAGCGTCCCTGGCCGTGCTTACTGGTCCACGTATCTGTGGTTAGGTGGACCTTGCCACAGATGGCATTCCGCAGTGCACACTTGATTTTATCGGATACTTGGTTGTGCAGGGAAGGCACGGCTCTCTTGGAGAAGTAGTGGCGGCTGGGAACAACATACTGTGGGACAGCAAGCGACATGAGCTGTTTGAAGCTGTCTGTGTCCACCAGCCTGAATGACAGCATTTCATAGGCCAGTAGTTTAGAAATGCTGGCATTCAGGGCCAGGAATCTGTTATGTTATGTTATGTTACTAAGTCCTTGTATAGCGCTCTAGAGGAACTCAATTCGATCGAAGCGCTTGTGGACGGCTATATTGGTGGGCCCCTACGTCATCCTACACAAATAGCCAGGTCTTAACCAGCCTCCTGAATTCCAGGTAATCTGGTATTGTTCTGATATATTCTGGGAGGGAGTTCCAGATCTTGGGGGCTAATACTAAGAAACGTCTGTCCCCCCTTGTCTTGAGGCGGGTTCTTGGCACCGACAAAAGGGAGGCTGAGGTGGATCTCAGTTCTCTAGGAGGATGGTAACGTGTTATCTTTTTTTGCAGATAGATGGGGCCTGTTTTGTAGAGAGCTTTGTGTGTTAAGCAGCACAGCTTGAACTGCACTCTCTCTTTCACTGGGAGCCAGTGGAGTTCCCTGCGTGCTTTTGTAACAGAGTCTGTCCAGTCTAGTTTCTTGATGAGCCGGATGGCTCTGTTTTGACAGAGTTGCAAAGCTCTCAGATCTTTCTCTGGTAGCCCCGCATACATTGCATTGCCATAGTCCAGGTGAGAGTTGACTAGCGCTCCCACCACGACCTGTCTGCATGTGTTGGGGAGAAACAGTAGGGTTTTTTTTAAGAGGAATAGGGCGAAGTTTGTTTTCCGTATTACTTCATTAATCTGGGGACGGAGGCTCATTTCTTGATCCAAAATTATCCCCAGACTCTTTCCTTGTGTGGCGATGGCAACGTTTTCCCCAAAGTTTTATGTAGTGCAATAAGCTCAGTCTTGGTCGGGTTGAGTTTGAGGTGGTTATGTGCTAGCCAGTTCCTGGCCTTATTTAGTCCTTCTTGCGTGAGTTTATAGTCATCAGCGGATTTAGATACTCTCAAAAGGATCTGTGTATCGTCCGCATAAGACTCATAGCTGATGTTATACTCCTTCAGAATGGCGAGCAGAGGTCGGACATAAATGTTAAAAAGTAATGGCGAGAGGGGAGATCCCTGAGGGACTCCCCACTCCACCTTCTCGACTGGGGAAAAGAATAAGCCCAGTTTGACTCTCTGAGTTCTATTTTTCAGGAAAGAGTCAAACCAGGCAAGTCCGTAGTTATCTACTCCAATGTCAGCTTTTAATCTATTTAGGAGGATGGAATGGCTGATAGTGTCGAAGGCTGCCGACATATCTATGAGAACCAGCCAGGTCCCCCCTCCCTCGTCAGCGACCCCTTGGGCTTCATCCCAAAGGCTGACCAGGGCTGATTCCGTGCTGTGTGTTGGCCTGAAGCCTGACTGATGGACTGATGTTCATCTAGAAGTCGATGCTTTTCTACATGCAGCTGGAGTTGGCTTGCCACTGCTATCTCCATGATTTTAGCTATTAGGTGGATGTTAGTAATCGGTCTGAAGTTGGCCATCATATTTATGTCTGCTCCTGGTTTCTTGAGGAGGGGAGTTATGATTCCTAACTTGAGAGTCTCTGGGACATTACCACTGAGAAAGGAGTCATTTATAATTGTTAGAATTAACGGGGCAATGGTGGTCGTGCATTCAATAAGAGATTTAGTTTGGATATTGGAGAGGGGATAAGTTGCTTTGGACATGTTTTTCATGCTTTTAATTAGGTCTTCAAGTTTTACTGGGCATAGAGTGAAGGTGTGGGTAGGGTTTGTCACGTTGTTCTCTATGGGGGGGACAGTTGCCTGTTGAGCTAGCAGGATGTCGTTTTGGATGTCATCAACTTTTTGTTTAAAAAATTTCGAGATGTCATTGCAGAGGTCTTGGGATTCGGGGATAGTGGTGGCCATCAGGGTTAGCTAGATCGAAAATGATCTGAAAGATCTTTTTAGGCTTTTGAGCAGCGTTTTCGATCTCGCTAGCAAAATGGTCTTGTTTGGCCTTGAAGATTGCTTTGTGGTAAATCGTCAGTTGGGTCTTATATTTTAGCTGTGATTCTTCTATCAGATTTTTCCTCCATGCCCTCTCTAGTCTATTGCATTCTATTTTAACTATTTTTAGTTCTCTCGTATACCACGGTGCTTTTTTCCCTGATTTCTTTACCAGTCTCAAGGGGGCATGTTGGTCAGCCGTTTTTTTGACGATGTCGTCAAATTGTAATGTGAGTTTCTCACAGGGCAGTTTGAGGTCGATTTTGCTGATGTGTTCTTCTAGGGTAGGTAGAATTTTGTCATATGTCAGGTTGTTGTTATTTCTTCACCAATTTTTTTCTCCTGTGGTTAGCTGCTTCGTATTAATTGGGATGTGGAGTTCGAAGGCTATGAGTCTATGGTCAGTCCAGAGCAATTCTTCGGGATCTTCTACCGTTAATTTTAGATTTTTTTTAAAAATCGGATTGAGCAGGTGACCCGCTTTATGTGTGGGTTTGTCAACCCTTAAAGTGAGCTGGGCTAAGTCGAGCTGTGTGGTGACTTTTTGGGCTGAGGTATCTTGTTTATCGTTGAACCAAAGGTTAAGGTCCCCTAGAATAAGAAGTCTATGATGTTTTATTGTGAGATCCGTGGCCCATTCTATGAAGTTGTCTGTGAAATGAGTGCGGGGTCCTGGGGGTCTGTAACATAACGCTGTTATTATTGTATATTTATTTTCTAACGTCAGACGTGCTATGAGTGTTTCCCATGATAGGTTTTCCGTGGGAAGGTTAATTTCTGTTATTTTTATGTACAATCGCTATCCCTCCCCCCTGTTTGTTAGGCCTATTCTTTATGATGATGTTGTAGTCTGGTGGGAGAATTTCCCCGATGTCAACCCTGGACTTTTCTGTAAACCATGATTCCGTAATGAACAGACATTCATAGTTTCTATCTATGCATAGATCGCAAATTTCATATTTATTCTTAACTGCCGATCTGGCGTTTATTAAGGCACATCTTAGGTCAGTGTGAAGGGATTTTCTTTTCGGGGGCCGTTTATTTTGTTCTGGGTATTTTAGGTCTGTGCTATCTGTGATTTGTGGCGAATGGTTAAAAATAGGTGTTTTTAAAATCTTAAGTTTAAAAGCTTTGGTTAAAATAGCACCAGGGATATCTGTCCCCCTGTTTTGTAGTGCCAGCAGTTGTTGTGAGTCGTACTTGATTCGCAGATCTGAGGTATGCGACCCAGGGTGACCGCTCTGGTTTCTCTGGTCCCTTCTGGCCCGGGCGGGCTCAGACGGGCGTGTTCCCTGGACCACCGGACCCGTCCGACGGACCCGTCCGTGGTACGTGTACATTTTTTTATGTGTGATGCGGCGTAAAGACGCCGAGCGCCGTCCCTCTGTCGGCTCCGGCCCCCCCCTTGGCGTGCCGCAGCGCTGGAGCCGGGCTTGGGGGTGTTCTTAGACAGATTCCACAAAGTGCAGGCGTTCAGAAAAAATTGTAAATTGTAAATTGTGCCAAAAGTGCAAGTGCTTGGTGTGGTGGCCCCCTGGAGGGGTCGCCACTTTTGTAAGTGCGGGTAAGCCTTTTCAGAGTGTGTAGGTAGCGTGAGGGTCCCGAGTCGAATCTGCCCACCGCGGCCTCTCGCACTGTTGTAGTTTTTATGTGTGGGGCGACGTAAGAACGCCGATTACCGTCCCTCTGTCGGCTCTGCCTCTCCCCTTGGAGTTCCACAGCGCTGGAGCCGGGCGTGGGGGTGTTCTTGGGCGGATTCCGCGAAGTGCAGGTGCATTCAGAGAGAATTACAAATCGTGTCAAAAGTGCAAGCGCTTGGTGTCAAATCCATCCAATCTATATACGCATAGAGGCTCCCGCTGTAAGGGGGTATTGTCTGAGCAAATATAATCAATACATATACTACCTATACAAAAAGTGTGAAAAAACACACAAATTCCCAATGTGCTGATAATAAAGAACAGTCCCGATATCCTAATGCCAGTATTATAAAAAGGTGAAAAACGGAATCCAGAAAAAGACAGTCGCTTGTGGGTGGCTAGGTGGGAATTTACGCTTTCTCTCAAATGTTTGTGAGATGGAGAGCTGAATGCTGCCGTGTGACATGGTTGAGATGCTTGGTGACGGAGGTGGTGGTGGTGTTGGTGGTACATCCTCTGTTTGCTGGGCGGCAGGTGCCAACGTTCCTCCAGAGGCGGAGGAAGAGGCCGAGGCGGCAGCAGCAGAAGAGGTAGCAGGGGGAGCCTGAGTGAGTTCTTTGTTTTTAAGGTGTCTACTCCACTGCAGTTCATGCTTTGCATGCAGGTGCCTGGTCATGCAAGTTGTGCTAAGGTTCAGAACGTTAATGCCTCGCTTCAGGCTCTGATGGCACAGCGTGCAAACCACTCGGGTCTTGTCGTCAGCACATTGTTTGAAGAACTGCCACGCCAGGGAACTCCTTGAAGCTGCCTTTGGGGTGCTTGGTTCCAGATGGCGGTGGCCAGTAGCAGACGGACTCTCTTGGCGGCGGGTGTTCTGCTTTTGCCCACTGCTCCCTCTTTTGCTACGTTGTTGGCTCGGTCTCACCACTGCCTCTTCCTCCGAACTCTGAAAGTCAGTGGCACGACCTTCATTCCATGTGGGGTCTAGGACCTCATCGTCCCCTGCATCGTCTTCCACCCAGTCTTCCTCCCTGACCTCCTGTTCAGTCTGCACACTGCAGAAAGACGCAGCAGTTGGCCCCTGTGTTTCATCATCAGAGATGTGCTGAGGTGGTATTCCCATGTCCTCATCATCAGGAAACATAAGTGGTTGTGTAGTGTCCTACTAGGTAAAGGTGGGCGCTACACAAGGGTTAACATGTCTTTTGCATTACTGTGATGTTTAATTATGCATTTCCCTGTGTTATCTGGGTGTCAGGCCTGTTAGTGTGTAGTTTAGCCTCCTAGACATTAGAGGGAGCTAGGGAGCCCTAAGTATATATAGGTAGGCCCAGACAGGGGAGAGTTAGTTCATTTCCAGGTGGCTAGAAGAGTAACCTAGTCAGCCTGAAGCTCCTGAGGCTAAGCTTAGCTCAGTAGAGTCAGCCCAGAAGAAGAATCTACCTCCTGGGAGAAACCTGCAGCTTCCCTCACAACAGGAACAATACAACCAGCTCAGATAAGTAAGCTGATGGGCAGAGGTACTATAAGATAAAGGCAAGGGTCAATACGGGAGGAAGAATTATTACCAAGGATTAAAGCCAGCATTTAGGCATCCGGGCCTTGGGATCCAGTAAGCTAGAATAGCTGAGGGGATAGAGCAGCATTGACTGTGAAGCATTAACTGTTTACCCTCCAAGTATCTTGCAAGATTGTTACCTGCCATATTAAGAAGTAAACCTGCTTGTGGAATATTGTTATAAGGGACTGCATCATCATTATCAACTGTCTGTATAAAGTTGGGACTGTTTTCCAAGTAAAGCAACGTTTGGTTCACTATATCACCTGTGTACCTCACTTATTGCTCCTACAAACCGGTGTGCCACCGTTACAGGCACTGGCGTCACGATTAGGGATGAGCGAACCCGAACTGTATACATTTTCGTAAAAGTCCGGGTTCGGGTTCGGTGTTCGGCGCTGCCACCAAGTCCATTTAACCATCAATAGTGTGGTTATTTTTTGGCTATATCCTACATCAAGGGCAAGCTGCCACCAAGTCCATTTAACCATCAATAGTGTGGTTATTTTTTGGCTATATCCTACATCAGGGGCAAGCTGCCACCAAGTCCATTTAACCATCAATAGTGTGGTTATTTTTTGGCTATATCCTACATAAGGGGCAAGCTGCCACCAAGTCCATTTAACCATCAATAGTGTGGTTATTTTTTTGGCTATATCCTACATTAGGGGCTTGGCTGTGCTTGCTATTTTATTGAGGGGTGAAATACAATTGTCAAAATAGCAGTACCCTAAATCTGGTGTTTCAGCTGTGGCCAGCCAATTGTTATACTGTCTGCTGTCTGGCAAAGGATATATTTTTGTTCTGGGTTGAAATACAATTCCCAACTTAGCAATTTCCTAAATTAGTGGTTTCTGCTGTATCAGGGCTACTTTAAATCTATCCTTAAAAGGGTTTATTAGATTCAAGGTGCTGATAGGGTCATTCTCAATAACTTCACACACACGCTACTGTGCATATCCAAGTCTAATTCTGTCCGTAAACGTATACCTGTCACCCAGCGCCTAAATAATAGGCCTCAAATTTATATTCAGCTAAATCTGTGGTTATTGCTGTAGCTGGTCAAGTTATTTTGTGTCCGTCAAAGCACAGTTTTTGTTCTGGGTTGAAATACAATTCCCAACCTAGCAATTTCCTAAATTAGTGGTTTCTGCTGTATCAGGCCTACTTTAAATCTATCCCTAAAAGGGTATATTAGATTCAAGGTGCTGATAGAGTCATACTCAATAACTTCACACACACGCTACTGTGCATATCCAAGTCTAATTCTGTCCGTAAACGTATACCTGTCACCCAGCGCCTAAATAATAGGCCTCAAATTTATATTCAGCTAAATCTGTGGTTATTGCTGTAGCTGGTCAAGTTATTTTGTGTCCGTCAAAGCACAGCTTTTGTTCTGGGTTGAAATACAATTCCCAACCTAGCAATTTCCTAAATTAGTGGTTTCTGCTGTATCAGGCCTACTTTAAATCTATCCCTAAAAGGAAATATTAGATTCAAGGTGCTGATAGGGTCATACTCAATAACTTCACACACACGCTACTGTGCATATCCAAGTCTAATTCTGTCCGTAAACGTATACCTGTCACCCAGCGCCTAAATAATAGGCCTCAAATTTATATTCAGCTAAATCTGTGGTTATTGCTGTAGCTGGTCAAGTTATATTGTGTCCGTCAAAGCACAGTTTTTGTTCTGGGTTGAAATACAATTCCCAACCTAGCAATTTCCTAAATGAGTGGTTTCTGCTGTATCAGGCCTACTTTAAATCTATCCCTAAAAGGGTATATTAGATTCAAGGTGCTGATAGGGTCATTCTCAATAATTTCACACACACGCTACTGTGCATATCCAAGTCTAATTCTGTCCGTAAACGTATACCTGTCACCCAGTGCCTAAATAATAGGCCTCAAATTTATATTCAGCTAAATCTGTGTTTATTGCTGTAGCTGGTCAAGTTATTTTGTGTCCGTCAAAGCACAGTTTTTGTTCTGGGTTGAATACAATTCCCAACTTAGCAATCCCCTAAATATATTTTTTCTGCTGTATCAGGCCAAGTTTATATTGATCCATAAAAGGGTATATTAGATTGAAGGTGCGGATAGTGTCATCCTCAATAACTTCACATGCTACCGTGCATTTCCAAGTTTAAATAATTCTGTCCATAAACGTATACCTGTCACCCAGCGCCTAAATACTAGACCTACAATTTATATTCAGCTAAATCTGTCGTTACTGTTGTGCCTGTATTAGTGTAATACAGTACCTAAATAGATAGCCAGATAGTGTTAGGTGCCTGTAAAAAAAGGCCTGAATTTGAATTCAATACATTAGGCCAAATAATTTTTTTCTTATTGTGGTGAACGGTAACAATGAGGAAAACATCTAGTAAGGGACGCGGACATGGTCGTGGTGGTGTTAGTGGACCCTCTGGTGCTGGGAGAGGACGTGGCCGTTCTGCCCCAGCCACACGTCCTAGTGAACCAACTACCTCAGGTCCCAGTAGACAGCAGAATTTACAGCAATATTTGGTGGGGCCCAATGCCGTTCTAAGGATGGTAAGGCCTGAGCAGGTACAGGCATTAGTCAATTGGGTGGCCGACAGTGGATCCAGCACGTTCACATTATCTCCCACCCAGTCTTCTGCAGAAAGCGCACAGATGGTGCATGAAAACCAAGCCCATCAGTCTGTCACATCACCCCCATGCATATCAGGGGAACTGTCTGAGCCTCAAGTTATGCAGCAGTCTCTTATGCTGTTTGAAGACTCTGCTGCCAGGGTTTCCCAAGGGCATCCACCTAGCCCTTCCCAAGGGGTGGAAAAGATAGAATGCACTAACGCACAACCACTTATGTTTCCTAATGATGAGGACATGGGAATACCACCTCAGAACGTCTCTGATGATGACGAAACACAGGTGCCAACTGCTGCGTCTTTCTGCAGTGTGCAGACTGAACAGGAGGTCAGGGAGGAAGACTGGGTGGAAGACGATGCAGGGGACGATGAGGTCCTAGACCCCACATGGAATGAAGGTCGTGCCACTGACTTTCAGAATTCAGAGGAAGAGGCAGTGGTGAGACCGAGCCAACAGCGAAGCAAAAGAGGGAGCAGTGGGCAAAAGCAGAACACCCGCCGCCAAGAGAGTCTGTCTGCTACTGGCCACCACCATCTGAGACCGAGCACCCCAAAGGCAGCTTCAAGGAGTTCCCTGGCGTGGCAGTTCTTCAAACAATGTGCTGACGACAAGACCCGAGTGGTTTGCACGCTGTGCCATCAGAGCCTGAAGCGAGGCATTAATGTTCTGAACCTTAGCACAACCTGCATGACCAGGCACCTGCATGCAAAGCATGAACTGCAGTGGAGTAAACACCTTAAAAACAAGGAACTCACTCAGGCTCCCCCTGCTACCTCTTCTGCTGCTGCCACCTCGGCCTCTTCCTCCGCCTCTGGAGGAACGTTGGCACCTGCCGCCCAGCAAACAGAGGATGTACCACCAACAGCACCACCACCTCCGTCACCAAGCATCTCAACCATGTCACACGGCAGCGTTCAGCTCTTCATCTCACAAACATTTGAGAGAAAGCGTAAATTCCCACCTAGCCACCCTCGATCCCTGGCCCTGAATGCCAGCATTTCTAAACTACTGGCCTATGAAATGCTGTCATTCAGGCTGGTGGACACACACAGCTTCAAACAGCTCATGTCGCTTGCTGTCCCACAGTATGTTGTTCCCAGCCGGCACTACTTCTCCAAGAGAGCCGTGCCTTCCCTGCACAACCAAGTATCCGATAAAATCAAGTGTGCACTGCGCAACGCCATCTGTGGCAAGGTCCAACTAACCACAGATACGTGGACCAGTAAGCACGGCCAGGGACGCTATATCTCCCTAACTGCACACTGGGTAAATGTAGTGGCGGCTGGGCCCCAGGCGAAGAGCTGTTTGGCGCACGTCCTCCTCTTCTTCCACCTGCTCATCCAGTCAGCCACACACCTTCACCACCAACTTCAGCACAGCCCGGGGTAAACGTCAGCAGGCCATTCTGAAACTCATATGTTTGGGGGACTGGCCCCACACCGCACAGGAGTTGTGGCGGGGTATAGAACAACAGACCGACGAGTGGTTGCTGCCGGTGAGCCTCAAGCCCGGCCTGGTGGTGTGCGATAATGGGCGAAATCTTGTTGCAGCTCTGAGACTAGACGGTTTGACACACATCCCTTGCCTGGCGCATGTGCTGAATTTGGTGGTGCAGAAGTTCATTCACAACTACCCCGACATGTCAGAGCTGCTGCATAAAGTGCGGGCCGTCTGTTCGCGCTTCCGGCGTTCACATCCTGCCGCTGCTCGCCTGTCTGCGCTACAGCGTAACTTTGGCCTTCCCGCTCACCGCCTCATATGCGACATGCCCACCAGGTAGAACTCCACCTTGCACATGCTGGACAGACTGTGCGAGCAGCAGCAGGCCATAGTGGAGTTTCAGCTGCAGCACGCACGGGTCAGTCGCACTGCGGAACAGCCCCACTTCACCACCAATGACTGGGCCTCCATGCGAGACCTGTGTGCCCCGTAGTGCTGTTTTGAGTACTCCACCAACATGGCCAGTGGCGATGACGCCGTTATCAGCGTTACAATACCACTTCTATGTCTCCTTGAGAAAACACTTAGGGCGATGATGGAAGAGGAGGTGGCCCAGGAGGAGGAGGAAGAGGAGGAAGAGGGGTCATTTTTAGCACTTTCAGGCCAGTGTCTTTGAAGTGACTCAGAGGGAGGTTTTTTGCAACAGCAGAGGCCAGGTACAAATGTGGCCAGACAGGGCCCACTACTGGAGGACGAGGATAAGGAGGAGGTGGAGGAGGATGAGGATGAAGCATGTTCACAGCGGCGTGGCACCCAATGCCGCTCGGGCCCATCACTGGTGCATGGCTGGGGGGAAACGCAGGACGATGACGATACGCCTCCCACAGAATACAGCTTGTCCTTGCCTCTGGGCAGCCTGGCACACATGAGTGACTACATGCTGCAGTGCCTGCGCAACGACAGCAGAGTTGCCCAGATTTTAACGTGTGCGGACTACTGGGTTGCCACCCTGCTGGATCCACGGTACAAAGACAATGTGCCCACCTTACTTCCTGCACTGGAGCGTGATAGGAAGATTCGCAAGTACAAGCGCACGTTGGTAGACGCGCTACTGAGAGCATTCCCAAATGTCACAGGGGAACCAGTGGAAGCCCAAGGCGAAGGCAGAGGAAGAGCAAGAGGTCGCCAATGCAGCTGTGTCACGGCCAGCTCCTCTGAGGGCAGGGTTAGCATGGCAGAGATGTGGAAAAGTTTTGTCACCACGCTACAGCTAACTGCACCACCACCTGATACAGAACGTGTTAGCAGGAGGCAACATTTCACTAACATGGTGGAACAGTACGTGTGCACACCCCTCCACGTACTGACTGATGGCTCGGCCTTATTCAACTTCTGGGTCTCCAAATTGTCCACGTGGCCAGAGCTAGCCTTTTATGCCTTGGAGGTGCTTGCCTGCCCGGCGGCCAGCGTTTTATCTGAACGTGTATTCAGCACGGCAGGGGGCGTCATTACAGATAAACGCAGCCGCCTGTCTACAGCCAATGTGGACAAGCTGACGTTCATAAAAATGAACCAGGCACGGATCCCACAGGACCTGTCCATCCCTTGTGCAGATTAGACATTAACTAACTCCCCTTAACCATATATTATTGTACTCCAGGGCACTTTCTCATTCAATCCTATTTTTATTTTCATTTTACCATTATATTGCGGGGCAACCCAAAGTTGAATGAACCTCTCCTCTGTCTGGGTGCCGGGGCCTAAAAATATCTGACAGTGGCCTGTTCCAGTGGTGGGTGACATGAAGCCTGATTCTCTGCTATGACATGAAGACTGATTCTCTGCTGAGTCGCTGACATGAACCCTGAATCTCTGTTAAGGGACCTCTCTCCTCTGTCTGGGTGTTGGGGCCTAAATTATATGACAATGGACTGTTCCAATGTTGGGTGACGTAAAGCATGATTCTCTGCTATGACATGAAGACTGATTCTCTGCTGACATGAATCCAGATTCTCTGCTATGGGACCTCTCTCCTCTGCCTGGGTTCCTGGGCCTCTATATCTGACAATGGACTGTTCCAGTGGTGGGTGACGTGAAGCATGATTCTCTGCTATGACATGAAGGCTGATTCTCTGCTGACATGAAGCCTGAATCTCTGTTATGGGACCTCTCTCCTCTGCCTGGGTGCCGGGCCTAAATATCTGACAATGGACTGCTCCAGTGGTGGGTGACGTGAAGCCTGTTTCTCTGCTATGACATGAAGACTGATTCTCTGCTGACATGAAGCCAGATTCTCTGCTATGGGACCTCTCTCCTCTGCCTAGGTGCCTGGGCCTAAACTTCTGACAGTGGCCTGTTCCAGTGGTGGGTGACGTCAAGCCTGATTCTCTGCTATGACATGAAGACTGATTCTCTGCTGACATGAAGCCAGATTATCTGCTATAGGACCTCTCTCCTCTGCCTGGGTGCCTGGGCCTAAATATCTGACAGTGGCCTGTTCCAGTGGTGGGTGACGTGAAGCCTGATTCTCTGCTATGACATGAAGACTGATTCTCTGCTGACATGAAGCCAGATTCTATGTTATCGGACCTCTCCCCTCTGTCTGGGTGCCGGGGCCTAAATTATATGACAATGGACTGTTCCAATGTTGGGTGACGTGAAGCATGATTCTCTGCTATGACATGAAGACTGATTCTCTGCTGACATGAAGCCTGAATCTCTGTTATGGGACCTCTCTCCTCTGCCTGGGTGCCAGGGCCTAAATATCTGACAATGGACTGTTCCAGTGGTGGGTGACTTGAAGCCTGATTCTCTGCTATAACATGAAGACTGATTCTCTGCTGACATGAAGCCAGATTCTCTGCTATGGGACCTCTCTCCTCTGCATGGGTGCCTGGGCCTAAATATCTGACAATGGACTGTTCCAGTGGTGGGTGACGTGAAGCCTGATTCTCTGCTATGACATGAAGCCTGATTCTCTGCTATGACATGAATACTGATTCTCTGCTGACATAAAGCCTGAATCTCTGTTATGGGACCTCTTTCCTCTGCCTGGGTGCCGGGGCCTAAATATCTGACAATGGACTGTTCCAGTGGTGGGTGACGTGAAGCCTGATTCTCTGCTATGACATGAAGACTGATTCTCTGCTGACATGAAGCAGGATTCTCTGCTATGGGACCTCTCTCCTCTGCCTGGTGCCGGGGCCTAAATATCTGACAACGGACTGTTCCAGTGGTGGGTGACGTGAAGCCTGATTCTCTGCTATGACATGAAGCCTAATTCTCTGCTATGACATGAAGACTGATTCTCTGCTGACATGAAGCCAGATTCTATGTTATGGGACCTCTCTCCTCTGCCTGGGTGCCGTGGCCTAAATATCTGACAATGGACTGTTCCAGTTTTGGGTGACGTGAAGCCTGATTCTCTGCTATGACATGAAGACTGATTCTCTGCTAACATGAAGCCTGATTCTCTGCTATGGGACCTCTCTCCTCTGCCTGGGTGCCTGGGCCTAAATATCTGACAATGGACTGTTCCAGTGGTGGGTGACGTGAAGCCTGATTCTTTGCTATGACATGAAGCCTGATTCTCTGCTATGACATGAAGACTGATTCTCTGCTGACATGAAGCCAGATTCTATGTTATGGGACCTCTCTCCTCTGCCTGGGTGCCGGGGCCTAAATATCTGACAATGGACTGTTCCAGTTTTGGGTGACGTGAAGCCTGATTCTCTGCTATGACATGAAGACTGATTCTCTGCTGACATGAAGCCTGATTCTCTGCTATGGGACCTCTCTCCAATTGATATTGGTTCATTTTTATTTATTTTATTTTTATTTTTATTCATTTCCCTATCCACATTTGTTTGCAGGGGATTTAACTACATTTTGCTGCCTTTTGCAGCCCTCTAGCCTTTTCCTGGGCTGTTTTACAGCCTTTTTAGTGCCGAAAAGTTCGGGTCCCCATTGACTTCAATGGGGTTCGGGTTCGGGACAAAGTTCGGGTCGGGTTTGGATCCCGAACGCGAACATTTCCGGGAAGTTCGGCCGAACTTCTCGAACCCGAACATCCAGGTGTTCGCTCAAATCTAGTGACAAGAAAACAATCTCAGAATGGCTTGGATAAGTAAAAGTATTTTAAAGTTATCACCATAAAAGGTGACACATGTCAGATTTGCAAAAAATGGCCTGGTCCTTAAGGTGAAAAATGGCAGGGTCCTAAAGGGGTTAAACATTATCTGCCCCTGATAAGAGACAATTTTTGGAAACGTTTGAATATGAAAAAGCATAACGCATGTGGTGTGGGGTATAAACATGCTGTATGTTAACACCATCAATAGTGTGTTTACCCATAGCTATGTACAGTACAGACCAAAAGTTTGGACACACCTTCTCATTCAAAGAGTTTTCTTTATTTTCATGACTATGAAGGCATCAAAACTATGAATTAACACATGTGGAATTATATACATAACAAACAAGTGTGAAACAACTGAAAATATGTCATATTCTAGGTTCTTCAAAGTAGCCACCTTTTGCTTTGATTACTGCTTTGTACACTCTTGGCATTCTCTTGATGAGCTTCAAGAGGTAGTCCCCTGAAATGGTCTTCCAACAGTCTTGAAGGAGTTCCCAGAGATGCTTAGCACTTGTTGGCCCTTTTGCCTTCACTCTGCGGTCCAGCTCACCCCAAACCATCTCGATTGGGTTCAGGTCCGGTGACTGTGGAGGCCAGGTCATCTGGCGCAGCACCCCATCACTCTCCTTCATGGTCAAATAGCCCTTACTTTCAACGTTTTCCCAATTTTTCGGCTGACTGACTGACCTTCATTTCTTAAAGTAATGATGGCCACTCGTTTTTCTTTACTTAGCTGCTTTTTTCTTGTCATAATACAAATTCTAACAGTCTATTCAGTAGGACTATCAGCTGTGTATCCACCTGACTTCTCCTCAACGCAACTGATGGTCCCAACCCCATTTATAAGGCAAGAAATCCCACTTATTAAACCTGACAGGGCACACCTGTGAAGTGAAAAACATTTCAGGGTACTACCTCTTGAAGCTCATCAAGAGAATGCCAAGAGTGTGCAAAGCAGTAATCAAAGCAAAAGGTGGCTACTTTGAAGAACCTAGAATATGACATATTTTCAGTTGTTTCACACTTGTTTGTTATGTATATAATTCCACATGTGTTAATTCATAGTTTTGATGCCTTCAGTGTGAATCTACAATTTTCATAGTCATGAAAATAAAGAAAACTTTTTGAATGAGAAGGTGTGTCCAAACTTTTGGTCTGTACTGTATGTCAGTATCACTCAGAGATCATTCACTATTGCTGTCATTGCATTTTAGAGCTTAGGGAGGGAGGATGGAAAAAATAATAAATTCACAAAATTTAAAAGATGAAAATAAAGAGATAACAAGTTTTCCCCAAAATTCAAAGTCCTAGGAGGCTAGAGGGGTTACATACCAATTTTCAGGGCAATTGGAGCAACTTTGATTCGAGTCTAAAGCAAACTTTTTCACAAATTTGGCGAACCTGAACCAAAACTGCTTTCTGTGAAGGTAAAAATGTCTCCCCTATTTTTCTTTATATTTGATGTTTCTTCAAACAGTTTTAGTCAATTAATTAACACAAGTTCACTAGTGTAAACAATCACATCAGATCAGCATAAATAATGTGGCCAATACTCCCAGAATGTTGGACATACACAAGAGATAAAACTTGGCCAGAGTGGCCGATTTCAATAATTTGTGATGTTTGATGGCAGACTCTTTTCCATGCTGGAAAATTTCTGCAGACATTTTGCCCTTGTGGATCTTTGGTTGGCCAGTTTAGTCTCCTAACGATCCTTCAGAAGACTGATTATCTGCAATGTGACTGATCATTCTCTTAAATGTATGGCCAAATACGACGCTGTGGATGACGTGATGATGTGAACGTCACGCCTTCCTCCCCTCCCGCCGCTCGCTGCCCCGCTGACTAAATCCTGGCTTTTGAATCCTGGCGGCGCTCCTCTCCTCCTCTTCGGCCGATCGTGTAGAGTGTTTGTTTAGCCTGGCCCCCCTTCCACTACTTACCTGTTCCATTGCTGTGCCTCCGGTGGGCCCCGCTTCCCCTCCTGCATTCTGGTGTTGTGTGCGGCTTGTGCGCCGCCGGACATCAGCTGGTGGGTTTCCTCTTCCTCTCCGGCTCTCCTTGCTGGGACGGGGCTCCTTTCCTGGCTGCTGGTGGACGGTGACCTGGACTTCTTCCGTGCGCCTGCCTGGCATAGGCGTGCGCAGCCTATTGCATTAGGGTGTGCACCCTAAAGCACAAACACAGACGCAGCGCACGCACCTGTGTATGTAAGTATATATATATTATATACACATACACACTCATATATATACACAAATACACTCTGTATACATACAGACCTGCACGATCAATATAATGAAGGGAGAAGAAATCATTTTTAAACTTACCGTATTTTTCGCCCTATAAGACGCTCTATTCGCCCTATAAAGTTTTAGAGAGGGACAATAAGAAAAAAAAAATTCATTACACCTCAGATCAGACCCCCAATGTCAATAAGACCCCAATAAGACCTCAGATCAGACCCCAATGTGAATGACCCTCAATCAGACCTCAGATAAGAGCCCCAGTGCCTCATATCAACCCCCCGTGCCCCCATATAAAATAAAATAAAATAAAAACACTTTCCTGCTCGGACACTGCCGCTCACGCTCGGTAATCCTCTTGTACAGCATGCTGTGTGGGCACGCACAGTGTGAGGTCACAGCGTGGCCTCACACTGTGCGCAGCCTTCAAAGTGGAGCGCATGAGGACCAGGAAGAGGTGAGTATAGCGCTTCCTCGCCCTCTGGTACTAATAACTTGATTAGTATTCGCCCCATAAGACGCAGGGGCATTTTCCCCCCACTTTTGGGGGAAAAAATGCATCTTATGGGGCGAAAAAGTGCAGCACGGGGGTGACAGAACCAGTGTTTCCTCTAAGCCTTGGCAGCTGCTGAGCGGGATCGGCTCAGAGCTGGGCACAGCGCCATCAAAGGTGGGCGATAGGAAAACCTAAGATAATTGTCACATCAAAGAGCATAAAAACCACTGCACCATCCCATACAATATAGTATAACCCCTGCACCATCCCGTACAATATACAGTATAGTCCTCTCTGTATAGTCCATCACTGGACATTGCTCTCCATATAAAACCGTACGGGGGAAAAAATCTCATTGATCCAGAGAACTTGCATAGAAAAACTAATAACCAAGAGGCTAAACAAAACCCTGTTTCTGACCCTTATGTTAAAACATAACTTTCATTTGATTGCTCTAATACCTAAAGGAAAAAAATAATATTTAAAAAGCTGCTGTTTCTCTAAATGACCTTATGTTGATAGTAGTGGTAATAGAGTCTCAGGGGTCTATAAAAGCAGCTACACTATTTTTGCAAACCTTTGAGACTCTATTAACACTACTATCAACATAAGGTCATCTAAAGAAACAGTAGGTTTAAAAAAAAAAAATCCTTTAGGTGTTAAAACATAACTTTCATTAGATTGCTCTAACATCTAAACGGAAAAAAAAAAAGAATAAAAAAAAAATGCTTTTTCTTTAGATGACCTTATGTTAATAGTAGTGTCAATAGAGTCTCAAAGGTCTATAAAAATAGTGTAGCTGTTTCTATAGACCCCTGAGACTCTATTACCACTACTATAAGGTCATCTAGAGAAACAGCAGCTTTTTAAAATGATTTTTTTCCATTAGGTGTTAAAGCAATCAAATGAAAGTTATGGTTTAACATAAGGGTCAGAAGCAGATTTTTTTTAGCCTCTGTCTTAGCTATTAGTTTTTCAATTCATAAAGCTCCACATGGAGCTCCCACACAGCAGTAGATAGAAGCCTGCAGGACACTTCACCTTGTCACATCACCTGGGCACATGGTGATGGCTCCCTTCCTATGCTGTCCCTGGCACTTCATCAGCAGCAGGGGCGGCGCGCTTCCTGTCTTCATAATAACTGAAAAGGAAGCTACTGCTGCTATGTTCAGCTCCCGAGAGGAGGGGGTGTGAGAGGATCAGCCAATATCAGGGCAGCCAGCTGATACTGGCCAATCAGCAGCCTCCTCCCTTATAACAGAGCTCTGTAATGTACAGAGCTCTGTTATTGGAGATTTCAGGCATCAGCTGTATTGCTCTGCTGCCTGCAGTGCCGCACATTGTAAACCTCAAGTCGGCTTGATTAGGGTGTGCCCAGGCACACCCGGCACACTCCGTGCGCACGCCTATGCTGCCTGGTGGTCCGGAGTCGGCGTGTGGGTCCTCTGGCGTCTCTTCCTCCTGCCTTCTCTTCTGGTGTCTTCCGGAGCCGTTCGGAGTTGCTGGTTATTGTGGGTGGCTGGGGGGCGGATCTTCCCTCCGTGTCGGTTGCTGCTGCTGCTGATTCTCCCTGCGCTGGGCTGCTGCGTGGATGTTGAAGTCTGGTTGTTCGTCTTCTTTGGTATCCCCTCTGGTGGTCCTCTGGCTTCCTGGGTCCCATCGGTCCTTTTGGTTGATTATCCTCTGCGCCCTCCAGCCGGGTGAACAGGAGGCCTGAAAGCGAAAGTGGTGAGACTGTTCCTGTACTGTATTTCGTGTGTAACGAACTAATCCTCTAACCCGCTAACCGCTTTCTTAACCATCTAAAGGATAACCTATGTACCCTATTTGAATTAATCAACTAACCAGTTAACCACTATTTTAACCAGTCAAGCGAATACTACACACTCTTCTGAACTGACCAGCTAACTACTTCTTTAACTATTAAGGGGACGTTTATGCATATTTAAGGAGGGAGGGGGGAAAGAAAAAAAAAACAAAAAAAAAAAGGAACAAGACAAAAAAACAACAAACAAAAAAAAACAACAATGATCTAATCATCTAATCTGCTAACCGCTTTCCTAACTATCTAAAGGATAACCTATGCACCCTATTTGAATTAATCAGCCAACCAGTTAACCACTATTTTAACCAGCAAAGGGAACACTACCCACTCTATTGAATCGATCAGCTAACCACTTTGCTAACTACTTAGGGGACGTTTATGCATATTTAAGGAGGGGGAAAGAAAGGAGAAGTAAAAAATAAAAATAAAAAATAAATAAAAAATGGCTCCAAAGCCAGTGGACGATCCACGGATTTATCTGGCCAGAAACCGGCCCCTAAAATCTATGAGGGGCCAAAAATAGATCAATTCCTAAAATCCCCAAGGGTTAACACAAGAGGTACACAAAGGGATATAGGCAGCGGTACCAAAAAGCTTGACAATCCGGAACCGACCGAATCTGACCCACAAAAAGACCCCCACTACCATCAAAGGGAGGAGGGTACAGAGAAAGAAGATGGGCTTGATATCAACCCCTCCCCACTGAAAGAGATATTAATCGCGGTTAAACAAAATGGGGATCTAATACAGGCCATCACAGTCCAACTGGGGATAATTCAACTCGACGTGAGCTTGATCAGGGACGATCTTTCCAAAATCCGCGAAAGAGTTGATAAGGTGGAAAGCACGATTGTCACCATACAGAATGATTCCCAAAAAAGCAATCTAGAGATGGCTACTCTAAAGTTAGATGTTAATCTCCTTAAAAGAAAGGTTCTGGACCTGGAGGATAGATCGCGGAGATATAATGTAGGAATTCTGGGGATTCCAGAGGGTGCGGAAAAGAATAATCCTGTTCAATTTATACAAACGTTGCTGGTGGAAAATTTTGGGAGGGACCATTTCTCGCCCCAATTTCTAGTAGAAATAGCACATCGGGTTCCAGGTGGTAAAATTATCCCGGGGAGACAACCACGGACATTTCTTGTTAAAATGCTCACCTCAAGAGATAGAGACATGGTATTAAGAAGGGCGAGGGAAAGTCCTCCTGTGATATATGACGGAAACGGACTGGCTTTTTTCCCAGACTTTTCAAAAGAAGTTCAAGAAAAGAGACGTTTGTTTAGTACCGTGAAAAAAACCCTGAGAGAAAGGGGCATCAAATATTCACTCATTTTCCCGGCTAAATTACGGATTATTTTTAATGACTCAACTCTCTTTTTTGACACACCGGATGGAGCCGCGGACTGGCTTGAACAAAATAATATCTGATTTAATTGTTGAGGGCTTTTGAGGAGAATAAGAGCCTGCAGATTACTTTTTTTCCCCACTTTGGTTATATAGCGGGGAGGGAAGGTCCTATGTAAGAGATCTGCTGCACTGCGGTGGATTACTAGTTGGTCTAGGGGGGGTGGTTGGGAATGGGGTGGGAGGGGCTGCGGTGCATCTACTGGGTGGGGGGCGGGGGGGAGAGAGAGAATGTTTCCTTTTTTTTTTTTTAACCTCTATGTGTAATGACTATCAGAATTATTACTTGGAATGTTAGGGGTCTGGGAGATAAAAGAAAGAGACAAGCGGTTTTTGATTGGATGCGTAAACATCTCCCAGCAATTGTATCCCTCACTGAAACAAATCTTACCAGGGATACCTCCAGGTTGGCCACCAGGGGATGGGCTGCGCACACGTACCATTCTACGTTTTCCAGCCACTCCAGGGGAGTGACGGTCTTTGTTCATAAAGCGATTGATTTCTTGTGCGAGGCGTCATCTGTTGACCAACAAGGGAGATATGTATTTCTATACTGCAGGTTGGCAGGGAAGATGTGTATTCTGGCATTTGTCTATATTCCACCTCCTTTCTCCTTTACGGTACTTAAGTCCCTGATGGAATTTATGGAAAAATGGGCAGAATGCCCTAGATTGATTATGGAGGATTTCAACTGTGTAATGAATCCTGCAACAGATAGGGTGTCTATGGGTACTGAAGGAGAGGCTTCTGTCCAGGGTTCCCCCCTCGCACGGTTTTGTTCTGAGGCTGGGTTTGAAGATATTTGGGGAAGTCTTGGTCGGGGCTAAAGGGTTTTTTCATGTATTAGTAGACAAGGGAAGTCTATGTCCAGAATAGATCATGCCCTGATTAATAGGAAATATCTATGGTATGTAAAACTAATGAAGTATGAAACTAGGTCATTCTCAGGCCATTTACCACTCCTCCTTGAGTTCTGCCTGACCCAGGATAAACAAATAGCGCGGTTTCCTTTTAGATTGAATTCCTATTGGTGTAACGCACCTAGTTGATCAGTTAGGATCTCAACTGCGGAAGCAATGGACATCCACTATTATCCCACCGCCCTTGTTTTTGGCTGTGGGATTCGCGGTTACTCAGTATGTACCCCAGGCGTCTCTCTCAGTCTTGGGCGGAGAGTTTGGGGTAACAAAATCATTTACCGCTATCCATCTAATTAGTTACTGCTGGAAGGAAGGTCCCCCAGTATTACAGGAGTCACAAGTTAGTATAAGCTTGTGCACAGTTCAGAGTTAGTATATAGTATGCCCTCAGTTTAGTCTATAGTATGCCATAGGTTCAGGGTTAGTATATAGCATGTCCTCAGTTTTAGTATATAATATGCAGTAGGTTCAGAGTTAGTATAGCATGTCCTCAGTTTTAGTATATAATATGCAGTAGGTTCAGAGTTAGTATAGCATGTCCTCAGTTTAGTATATAATATGCAGCAGGTTCAGAGTTAGTATAGCATGTCCTCAGTTTAGTATATAATATGCAGCAGGTTCAGAGTTAGTATAGCATGTCCTCAGTTTAGTATATAATATGCAGCAGGTTCAGAGTTAGTATAACATGTCCTCAGTTTAGTATATAATATGCAGTAGGTTCAGAGTTTGTATAGCATGTCCTGAGTTCAGTGTTGGTTTGGGAATATCGCCTCACACCAGCAGGAACCACCCCACTCTGAGTTCCAGGACCTTAATCAGAGCAGGTAACATATACTTGCGGTTAGTTGGTCCTGGCTAGGAAGCCAGCAGTGGGGAAGCAAGTGGCAAGAAGGTAGGCAGTCCTTCACAATGTTGTTAGGGATCCAGGTCTGGATATGTGGACAGAGTCCTCAGATGCAATGGAGCTAGCAGGGTGCACACTCCATTAGTGGAACACCCTGCTTAGCACCTGTCTTCTATTTAAGGCCCGGAGGTAAGTGGGCGGAGTCACAGGGAGCTGCTGCGATCCAGGCTGTACTGTTACACTACCCCCCCCCCTTAAGGGACCCCTCCGGGGTACCCCACTAGGAGAGGGTCGGTTGGGAAATCTTCTATGGAACAATCTTTGGAGTCTGGGAGCATGAACGTTTTGCACATCTTCCCAAGAGTCATCCTAGGGACCATACCCCTTCCATCTAACGAGATACTGGATCTTCCCCCGTCTTTTTCTGGAATCAATGAGCTGCTCAACTTCAAATTCTTCTTCTCCTTGGACCTCTATCGGCGGCAAGGGTCGAGGATCATTTGATGGGAACGGCCTAGGTCTAAACGGCTTCAGTAGTGACACGTGGAATGTGGGATGTACCTGTAATCGAGGAGGAAGGGTGAGTCTCACTGTGTTGGGGTTAATAATCCTATCTATCGGAAAAGGACCCAGGAATTGTCTTCCCAATTTCTTGAAAGGTACTCCCAACCGAAGGTTTTTTGTTGATAACCAAACCGAGTCTCCGACCTGGTAGGGAGGATTTTCTCTCCTACGACGGTCGTAGTAACACTTCTGTCTTTCCTTTGCCCGTTGAAGGTTGTCTTTTAGCGTCTTAAGGGTAGTTTGCAAAGTGGTCAGATAATCGTCTGTGGCTGGAACGTTTGTGGGAAGGCTGGTTTGAGGAAGAGACCTAGGGTGAAATCCGTAATTAGCAAAGAATGGAGTATGTAATGTGGAGGAATTCGTAGAATTATTATAGGCGAATTCAGCGAGAGGAAGTAGGCCCTCCCAGTCATCCTGGAGAAATGAGCAGTGACATCTGAGAAACTGTTCCAGACACTGATTCACCCTTTCAGTCTGCCCATTAGTTTGGGGGTGATAGGCGGTAGACATTTTGTGGTCGATTTGAAGTCTGGAACAAAGTGCTCTCCAGAATTTGGAATACGAATTGCGAACCCCTGTCTGATATGACCTGGCTAGGAATTCCATGTAACTTAATAATATTAGACAGGAATACCACGGCCGTTTCCTTGGAGGAGGGTAACTTCTTGAGGGGTACGAAGTGTGCCATCTTAGTCAGCAAATCCACTACCACCATGATGGTGTTGTTTCCTCTGGAAAGGGGAAGTTCAACTATGAAATCCATCGAGACCCATTCCCAGGGTCTGTTGGCGATGGGAAGACTCATTAGGAGACCATAAGGTCGGTTCCTGTCAGTTTTACATGAGGCACCGGTCACGCACGTGGAAACGTATTCCTCAATTTGTTTGGTCATCTTGTCATCTTTGGCCACCAGAAGTTCCTGCGTATCAGGGTTGTGGTTTTAGCAATGCCGGGATGTCCCGCGAGGGGTAAATCATGGCAAAGTTTGATCACCTGATTGGTGAGGGAGGGTGGTATATACAGTTGGCTGTCCTTGTAAAGGAGACCCTGTTGGTTCTGCGAAAGACCAGGGGGGGTATTAGCATAGTCATTAATTAGAGCATCCTTGAGCTGGGTTTCCAACGTTATGGTGGCAAGGACGAGTTTCTTCGGTGGAATGATCCATGTGGGGGCCGTGTCTGAGGTGCGAATTTCAGCCAGTCGTGACAAGGCGTCGGCCTTCCCATTTTTTGAGCCTGGTCGATATGTAATTTGGAAGTTAAACCTGTCGGAAAAAAAAACTCCACCGTACTTGGCGGCCTGATAGTGTTTTATTGGTTTTCAGGTATTGTAGATTACGGTGATCCGTATAAATTGTGATGGGGTGTATTGATCCTTCAAGTAAATGCCTCCAATTTTCCAGGGAGCATTTTATGGCGAGGAGTTCCTTTTCGCCTATGGGGTAATTGAATTCGGCGGTATTTAGCGTCCGGGAGTAGAACCCGATAGGATGTAACGGAGTTGAAAAAGAGCTTCGCTGGGACAGAACGGCTCCTATGGCTGCCTGGGATGCGTCTACTTCCAGCACGTAGTGATGGTTATTATTTGGGAGAGTCAGTATCGGTGCCGTAGTGAACCTGTTCTTTAATAACTCAAACGCTGATTGGGCGTCCTTGGACCAAACTTCGTGTTGACACTAGTTAAGCGGGTTAGTGGTTTAGTGGTAGCGGAGAAATCTTTAATAAATTTCCTATAGAAGTTTGAGAACCCCAGGAACCGTTGAAGAGCTTTCCTGGAATCCGGGATCGGCCAATTTTGGATGCAAGTGATTTTTGAGTGATCCATCTGGATACCCTTGGGTGAAATTATGTATCCGAGGAAGGGAAGAGAAGTAGTCTCGAACACACATTTTTCCTGTTTGACGTATAAGCGATGAACACTTAACCGTGCAAGAACCCAACGGACATGTTTCCTGTGATCGTGTAAGTTATCGGAATACACTAGTATATCATCAAGATAGATGATTACACATACGTCCAGTAGATCCCTAAAGATGTCGTTAATAAAATTTTGGAATGTGGCAGGGGCGTTGCACAACCCAAAGGGCATCACTGTATACTCGAAGAGTCCATACCGAGTACGGAAGGCTGTCTTCCATTCATCACCTTTTCTGATCCTAATTAAGTTGTATGCGCCTCTCAAGTCCAGCTTGGTGTAGATTGTTGCTGTTTGTAATCTTTCTATGAGTTCGGATATTAGCGGCAGGGGGTAGCGATTTTTGATTGTCACTTTGTTCAAGGCTCTGTAATCTATGATGGGCCTTAGGCTTGAGTCTTTGTTTCTCACGAAGAACATCCCTACTGCTGCCGGGGAGGTTGAAGGCTGAATAAAACCTTTTCGTAAATTCTCTTCTAGGTACTGTTTGAGGTGAACAAGTTCTGGTTGTGCCAATGGATAAATTCTACCCGTGGGTATCTCACTACCCGGCAGCAAGTCTATGGGGCAATCGTAAGATCTATAGGGCGGAAGAGATTCCGCCTTCTTTGCGCTGAATACCTCAGCAAAGTCTGCGTATTGGCTGGGAACCTGGTTCACTCCCACGTGCATGAGAGATTTGAGAGGAAAGCAGGTCTCCATACAATAAGGTGACGTAAACTGAACTCTCCCCTGTTTCCATAGGAGGGTTGGCTGGTGTATTTGCAACCATGGCAACCCAAGAATCACGGGAAACAATGGAGAGTGTATGATATCAAGGGATAAGAATTCTGTGTGGTTATTTTCACATGTCACCATGAGGGGTTGAGTCTGACTGTGGATAGGACTAGAAGTGGTACCGTCAATGAAACTCACGGATATCGGAACGTTTTTTCTCATGTGGGGAATTTTATTTTGCTCAACCAGATGCATGTCGATAAAATTCCCCGAAGCTCCCGTGTCCACCATGGCTTCAACGATAATCCGGTTTTGGTCCCACTGTAAGGTGAGAGACGTGTATATGTAACCACCAGTACTATTTTTTGTACTGCCTAAGGTACAAAACGTGCCGCTCTTACCTTCGCACTTCTTACGTATCGCGGGGCATCCGTCAACGGTATGGTCAGCAGACGCACAGTATAAACAGAGGTTGAGGTTACGTCTCCTGGCTTTCTCTCTCTCGGTCAGAGGTCCTCGGATCGCCCCAATCTCCATCATCTCTACAGCAGGACCCTGGCTGGACGGTCTTGGGTTGGGTGTGAAGCCTGAGACTCTCTCGGCTCTGCGTTCCCTCAGCCGTCTGTCAATGGTGGTGGCCTTCTGCATCAAGGCATTAAGTGTAAGTGGTAATTCTCCTCGGGCTAATTCGTCCTTCAGGGCCTCGGAAAGACCTAGGCGGAACTGATTCCTAAGAGTGAGGTCATTCCATTCAGTCTCCCGGGCCCAGCGAGTGTATTCCGCAATAAAGTCCTCTACAGGTCGTCTCCCTTGTTTAAGGCTGCGTATAGCGGTCTCAGCGGTCAGCTGTTTACTATGGTCCTCGTAGAGAAGGGCCATTTTTTCAAGGAACAGAGGGAAGGAATCCAGGACTGGGTCTTCCTTTTCTAAATAAGTATTGGCCCATGCTCGGGGCTCCCCCCTGAGGTAAGAGATCATGGTAAGTACTTTTGTTCTGTCAGTTGGGTAAGTCCGGGGCTGCAGCTCAAACATTAGTTTGCACGCGTTCAGGAAATCCCTGAACTGCCTTCGGTCACCCGGGAATATCTCAGGTGGGCTGACCTTGGGTTCTGGTCCATCACGGGGGTGTCCTGGCCCCTGAGGGACAAGTTGCCGTAGTGCCTGGTTTTCTAGCTGGAGATGTTGTACAGTCACGTTGAGGGTCTCCACCCTCTTAGTGAGGGTGACGAGGTGACCTGCAACCTCCGCTGGATCCATGTGGGTTCCACTAATATGTAACGCACCTAGTTGATCAGTTAGGATCTCAACTGCGGAAGCAATGGACATCCACTATTATCCCACCGCCCTTGTTTTTGGCTGTGGGATTCGCGGTTACTCAGTATGTACCCCAGGCGTCTCTCTCAGTCTTGGGCGGAGAGTTTGGGGTAACAAAATCATTTACCGCTATCCATCTAATTAGTTACTGCTGGAAGGAAGGTCCCCCAGTATTACAGGAGTCACAAGTTAGTATAAGCTTGTGCACAGTTCAGAGTTAGTATATAGTATGCCCTCAGTTTAGTCTATAGTATGCCATAGGTTCAGGGTTAGTATATAGCATGTCCTCAGTTTTAGTATATAATATGCAGTAGGTTCAGAGTTAGTATAGCATGTCCTCAGTTTTAGTATATAATATGCAGTAGGTTCAGAGTTAGTATAGCATGTCCTCAGTTTAGTATATAATATGCAGCAGGTTCAGAGTTAGTATAGCATGTCCTCAGTTTAGTATATAATATGCAGCAGGTTCAGAGTTAGTATAGCATGTCCTCAGTTTAGTATATAATATGCAGCAGGTTCAGAGTTAGTATAACATGTCCTCAGTTTAGTATATAATATGCAGTAGGTTCAGAGTTTGTATAGCATGTCCTGAGTTCAGTGTTGGTTTGGGAATATCGCCTCACACCAGCAGGAACCACCCCACTCTGAGTTCCAGGACCTTAATCAGAGCAGGTAACAAGCATATACTTGCGGTTAGTTGGTCCTGGCTAGGAAGCCAGCAGTGGGGAAGCCAGTGGCAAGAAGGTAGGCAGTCCTTCACAATGTTGTTAGGGATCCAGGTCTGGATATGTGGACAGAGTCCTCAGATGCAATGGAGCTAGCAGGGTGCGCACTCCATTAGTGGAACACCCTGCTTAGCACCTGTCTTCTATTTAAGGCCCGGAGGTAAGTGGGCGGAGTCACAGGGAGCCGCTGCGATCCAGGCTGTACTGTTACAATTGGCTGTCAATATTGAGTAACCACGACACAATACAAGGGGAAATCAACCAATTTTGGGAGGCCAATTATGGGTCAACCAGGATTCAGGTAGTATGGGATACTCTTAAGGCATATATGAGGGGAATAATGGTTAGTAGTATTGCAAACCTAAGAAAGGAATATGGGGTAAATGAGGAAAAGTTAAAAAAAACAAGCCTCTTCAGCAACACAAATCTTCTACATGAATAGCTCAGAAGAAAATAGGGAACAAATGCAGAAGACTACACAAGCATATTCTAACTTTTTGCTGGAAAAGGTGCAACATACTCTATTCTTTAAGGGCCAAAAATACTTTACCGAGTCAGGGCGACCAGGAAAACTCCTCTCCAGAGTGATTATGAGTCAAGACCCTAAAAAGAGAATAGATAACATTTGGTTGCCCAACGGAAGGGTTGTGACGGATCAAGCTCCCATTGAGGAGGCTTTCCGGGACTACTTTTCGGACATTCACAGAGCCGATGGTAGGATCACGGAGGAAAGGATGGATTCCTATCTGGATAATATTGTTCTCCCCACTATCACTGTGGCCCAAAAGAAGGCCCTTGAGGCGGATCTTTCGATGCAGGAACTTGAAGGGGCAATTAAAGCATGTTCGGCCAATTCTACCCCCGGCTCAGACGGACTTCCATATGAATTTTATAGTAAATATAAGGAGGTGATCTTGCCTAAACTGATGGAGGTCTTGGCTGAATCCGTGGTAGAAGGTAACCTTCCTGCCTCAATGATGGAGCGGATAATAATTCTAGTTCCGAAAAAAGGGAAGGACCCAATAGATATGGGATCGTACAGACCAATCTCATTACTGAACACCGATGTAAAACTCCTTGCAAGGATCTTGGTGTCAAGACTTTCTGGGGTCATCTCATCCATCGTCCATCCAGATCAGAACGGTTTCATTCCAAAGAAGGGTACGCACCATAACCTTCATCGTCTTTTTGCATACCTACAGGTTCCCGGGGGATCTGATCGCTCCATCCTGTCTTTAGATGCCTCTAAGGCCTTCGACAGTGTGGAGTGGCGATTCCTCTGGAAGGTGCTGTTCAGGATGGGCTTTGGGGAGAGATTTATAAATATTATTAAAGTTTTGTACAGACATCCTATAGCTAAACTGAACCTTAATGGGAAACTTACTGCTAGTTTTGACCTGGAGCGTGGTACTCGGCAGGGCTGTCCCTTATCTACCCTCTTATTCAATATATATATAGAGCCTCTGTCGTTGGCTATTAGGCAAGATCCTCAAATTAAAGGGTTTGGAACATTAAGAGAGGAAGATCGGATTTCTCTATATGCGGACGATGTTCTCTTTTTTATAGAGGATACAGAAATAAATGCCCCAAGGATTATTCAGTCGGTCAAATTATTCGGTGAGGTATCAGGGTTAGATATAATTTGGTCAAAGACAACTTTGATGCCATTAGACCAGTCGACGCAAAAAGAGCTCCTCCTAAACCAACTAGAAGTCGTTGATATCTTCCAATATCAGGGCATGATGATATCTCCCAAGGTTGAAAAGCTTTTGGAACTTAACCTTACTCCACTAATAACGAAAATTAGGGCAAAGGTAGGGATCTGGCTGCGACTTCCTTTGTCTAGAGCTGATTGAGTCTCGTTGGTAAAGATGATAATTCTCCCTCAACTTCTTTATGTTCTTAGAAATATACCCATTTGTATAGATGATAAATATTTTAAACTTGTGGAAAGAATGATTAATGAGTTAGTCTGGGGAAGGAAAAGAGTGAGACTTAAAATGGTGGTTTAAATCTCCCATACGTCAAAGGCTACTTCGTGGCAGCCCAATTATGGACGTGGAATGAGTGGGTAAACAGTGCATCCTTGACTGACCTAATAAGTACCTCCACATAACATTTTTATGTTTCTAGAATCCGGGTTAATGCTCGATGGGGATCGGAGTTATAAAGAAACCACAAAAGTACTTTTCAAAATGTGGGCTATCGTTAGAGGATGGCTGGGGGTAAAGGGATCACTTAATTTCACGCCTCTCTGGCATAATAAAAACTTACAGTCCTTAGATAGCATAGCATCTGATCAATTTTGGCAAAAGAAGGGGATTTTATACTTGGCACAGGTTGTTACGAATAAAGAAATTAAGACATTTGCGGAACTATCACATAGTGTACAGAACCTCTCATGGTTTAGGTATCTTCAGCTTCGTTCGGCACTTTTTAGTTTGGAACATAAAGCACGACTGGAAATAGATATTTTGTCACCATTAAATCAATGGTTAGGGAAAGCACCACTAAAAATGAAGATTTCAAATATATATAAATTATTGATTAAGGCACGTTTTGCTGATACACAATCACCAGGTGAAAGGGCTTGGGAGGTGGATTGTCCAAATATAAAGTTGGTGAGATGGGGAAGTATCTTTACTAACCCGGACGTACTCTCTCACAATTTCAATGATGTTCAAACACAGTTCAATATTTATCACAGACTTTATATCACCCCCGTTTGGTTGAGCAGATGCGGATTAAGAGATACTTCTAAGTGCCCCCGTTGTGATAATATAGGAGCGGATTATCTGCATATGTTCTGGCTCTGCCCAGGCCTTGCAGTATATTGGTAAAAAATCTGCTTACCCATAAGTTAAAAATACACTGCTCAAAAAAATAAAGGGAACACTTAAAAACACAATGTAACTCCAAGTCAATCACACTTCTGTGAAATCAAACTGTCCACTTAGGAAGCAACACTGAGTGACAATCAATTTCACATGCTGTTGCGCAAATGGGATAGACAACAGGTGGAAATTATAGGCAATTAGCAAGACACCCCCAATAAAGGAGTGGTTCTGCAGGTGGTTACCACAGACCACTTCTCAGTTCCTATGCTTCCTGGCTGATGTTTTGGTCACTTTTGAATGCTGGCGGTGCTTTCACTCTAGTGGTAGCATGAGACGGAGTCTAAAACCCACACAAGTGGCTCAGGTAGTGCAGCTTATCCAGGATGGCACATCAATGCGAGCTGTGGCAAGAAGGTTTGCTATGTCTGTCAGCGTAGTGTCCAGAGCATGGAGGCGCTACCAGGAGACAGGCCAGTTCATCAGGAGACGTGGAGGAGGCCGTAGGAGGGACACAACCCAGCAGCAGGACCGCTACCTCCGCCTTTGTGCAAGGAGGAACAGGAGGAGCACTGCCAGAGCCCTGCAAAATGACCTCCAGCAGCCCACAAATGTGCATGTGTCTGCTCAAACGGTCAGAAACAGACTCCATGAGGGTGATATGAGGGCCCGACGTCCACAGGTGGGGGTTGTGCTTACAGCCCAACACCGTGCAGGACGTTTGGCATTTGCCAGAGAACACCAAGATTGGCAAATTCGCCACTGGCGCCCTGTGCTCTTCACAGATGAAAGCAGGTTCACACTGAGCACATGTGACAGACATGACAGAGTCTTGAGACGCCATGGAGAACGTTCTGCTGCCTGCAACATCCTCCAGCATGACCGGTTTGGCATTGGGTCAGTAATTGTGTGGGGTGGCATTTCTTTGGAGGGCCGCACAGCCCTCCATGTGCTCACCAGAGGTAGCCTGACTGCCATTAGTTACCGAGATGAGATCCTCAGACCCCTTGTGAGACCATATGCTGGTGCGGTTGGCCCTGGGTTCCTCCTAATGCAAGACAATGCTAGACCTCATGTGGCTGGAGTGTGTCAGCAGTTCCTGCAAGACGAAGGCATTGATGCTATGGACTGGCCCGCCCGTTCCCCAGACCTGAATCCAATTGAGCACATCTGGGACATCATGTCTCGCTCTATCTACCAACGTCACGTTGCACCACAGACTGTCCAGGAGTTGTCAGATGCTTTAGTCCAGGTCTGGGAGGAGATCCCTCAGGAGACCGTCCGCCACCTCATCAGGAGCATGCACAAGCGTTGTAGGGAGGTCATACAGGCACTTGGAGGCCACACACACTACTGAGCCTCATTTTGACTTGTTTTAAGGACATTACATCAAAGTTGGATCAGCCTGTAGTGTGTTTTTCCACTTTAATTTTGAGTGTGACTCCAAATCCAGACCTCCATGGGTTGAAAAATTTGATTTCCATTTTTTTTTTTTGTGTGTGTGATTTTGTTGTCAGCACATTCAACTATGTAAAGAACAAAGTATTTCAGAAGAATATTTAATTAATTCAGATCTAGGATGTTTTATTTTTGTGTTCCCTTTATTTTTTTGAGCAGTGTATGTATATCTCTTGACCCACAGCTGTTTCTACTTAATGATTTGTCTTCAGTAACTATTCATAAATGCAAAAAGATTCTATTAGGTAGAGTACTATTGCTAGCTAGATTATTGATCAGTCGAAATTGGTTTGCACGTCACCCCCCGAAATTAAGCAATTGGATAAACCTGGTTATTAAGATCAAAAGCTATGAACGGATCCTGTATAAGCATAGAGGCTGCTTGGAAGAATGGAACAAGATCTGGGAGGTTTGGAGGCTCTGATAGGCTTCCTCTCCACCTTAATTTTGTATTTATTTATATTTTTATTTTATTTATTTATTTTTATTTATTTTTCTCTCTCTCTCTCTCTCTTTCTCTCTTCTCTCCTATTCCTCCCTCTCCCCCCTTGCCTATGGGGTGGGGGGCAGGGGAGGACAGTGGACGCATCGCAGGGGGGGTGGGTGGGAGGGGAAAATATGGGACTTTGGGGTAAAAAGGGAGTAAGTCTGAATTATATCATATGTTAATCCTCTGTTATTTTTTCTTCTTCTGTTACTTCCTTGTATACCAATAAAAAAGTTGAAATAAAAAAAATTAAAAAAAAATAAAAATAAAATATATATATATATATATATATATATATATATATAATAAATGCAATTAGTACATGAAAAAAAAAAAAAAATGTATGGCCAAATAAAAAAGAGCACCTTACTACTCCACACATATATGAAGAAAAGTTTCTGCAAGGAGCAATGACACTCTGTTGGTATTTTCTGACTGTTAACCACATTATTTATGCTGATTTGATGAAATCGCACTACAGTCATGCCACTATGGAGCTGATCAGCAGTGTAAACATTGGAGCCACTGCAGGAAAAAAAAATATTCCAAATACACAGTTGTCCTTCCTTCATTGTACAGGGTGGGCCATTTATATGGATACACCTTAATAAAATGGGAATGGTTGGTGATATTAACTTCCTGTTTGTGGCACATTAGTATATGTGAGGGGGGAAACTCATTGTAAATAACTCATGAAGGAATAAAGTTACGTTAAAACCAAGCACACCATTGTTTTTCTTGTGAAATTCCCAATAGGTTTGATGTGTCACATGACCCTATTCCTATTTAAAAAACAAAAGTTGGATTCAAAATGGCCGCCATGGTCACCACCCATCTTGAAAAGTTTCCCCCCCTCACATATACTAATGTGCCACAAACAGGAAGTTAATATCACCAACCATTCCCATTTTATTAAGGTGTATCCATATAAATGGTCCACCCTGTAGTGTGCCATATAATTTTTCGCCCCATAAGACGCACTTTCCCCAAAATGGGGGGGAAATGCCCCTGCGTCTTATGGGGCGAATGCTGACATTCGTACATCGCTGGATGCGATGTACGAGCGAGCGGGGGCCGGGGGAGGGACTGGGAGGAGGAGCTGGGGGCCGGAATAGCGGCAGTGCAGTCAGTGTAGTATAGCCCCGCCCCGCCGCTCCGGTATAGTAATATTAAATGTCTTATTCAATTAAAATGTATTACATATGCCCCCTCACTCCTAAATTCCTAATAGTACCTTATATCCTATTCCTAATAGGTTCTGTACAATGCCGGCAGCCGGCAGGCAGGCCGGGCGGGCGGCAGCGTAACTCCCTGATGTCACGTGCCTGCTCCGCCTACTTTATTAATGAAGCGGGCGGCGCAGGCAAGTGACGTCAGTGAGTGACGCGCCGGCCGCCCGGCCTGCCTGCCGGCATTGTACAGAACCTATTAGGAATAGGATGTAAGGTACTATTAGGAATTTAGGAGTGAGGGGGCATATGTAGTAAATTTTAATTGAATAAGACATCTTATATTTGTATACTGGGGGGGCGGGGGCGGCGGGGGGAGGGAGGGCTGATCCGTGGATAGCACAGTTAAGGGGTGGGGGTGGGGGGTCTGTGGATGGCACTGTTATGGGCTGGGGGGTCTGTGGATGGCACTGTTATGGGGGGTCTGTGGATGGCACATATATAACAGTGAAAAAAATATAGGGGGTTGAGTCCGCACAACCTGCCTGCAGGTGCAGATCACTATGGCGAAATACATACACAAACGGAAAATGCAAATGTGATCGCACACTGCATCCAGCACTCTGCCCTGCCTCCATGCTGGATGAGACATTGGTTTATATTTTGGCCAAAGCATAGTAAGCCACTCACCGCGTCAAGGTCGTCTCAATTGAGTGGTCCCTAACTCTTGTTCCTACCTGTTCATGGGCCATGACAGCCACATAAAATCCAGGGAATGCAGGTCAGCATGCAAGCCAAGTACACTTTGCTTGTAACCCCGTCCGGTGCCATTACAGCTTTCATCGGATCCAGGGATGCAAGTACCAACATGCATGCTGAACCCACCATATACTTCTCCTGGAGCCAGATGGCTAATGGTAGGTTCTATATAAGCAGACTCAGTTTTATACTGACTTTAAAACCAGCCTCCAGGACAGATTAACTGGTCAGGTGTGCTTGACTCAAAGGAGATCGCCACGCCTCCAATATTTGCTACAAAGAAAAAAATATAGGGGGTTGAGTCCGCACAACCTGCCTGCAGGTGCACATCACTATGGCGAAATACATACACAAACGGAAAATGCAAATGTGATCGCACACTGCATCCAGCACTCTGCCCTCCATGCTGGATGAGACATTGGTTTATATTTTGGCCAAAGCATAGTAAGCCACTCACCGCGTCAAGGTCGTCTCAATCGAGTGGTCCCTAACTCTTGTTCCTACCTGTTCATGGGCCATGACAGCCACATAAAATCCGGACGGGGTTACAAGCAAAGTGTACTTGGCTTGCATGCTGACCTGCATTCCCTGGATTTTATGTGGCTGTCATGGCCCATGAACAGGTAGGAACAAGAGTTAGGGACCACTCAATTGAGACGACCTTGACGCGGTGAGTGGCTTACTATGCTTTGGCCAAAATATAAACCAATGTCTCATCCAGCATGGAGGGCAGAGTGCTGGATGCAGTGTGCGATCACATTTGCATTTTCCGTTTGTGTATGTATTTCGCCATAGTGATGTGCACCTGCAGGCAGGTTGTGCGGACTCAACCCCCTATATTTTTTTCTTTGTAGCATATATTGGAGGCGTGGCGATCTCCTTGGAGTCATTGCACACCTGACCAGTTAATCTGTCCTGGAGGCTGGTTTTAAAGTCAGTATAAAACTGAGTCTGCTTATATAGAACCTACCATTAGCCATCTGGCTCCAGGAGAAGTATATGGTGGGTTCAGCATGCATGTTGGTACTTGCATCCCTGGATCCGATGAAAGCTGTAATGGCACCGGACGGGGTTACAAGCAAAGTGTACTTGGCTTGCATGCTGACCTGTATTCCCTGGATTTTATGTGGCTGTCATGGCCCATGAACAGGTAGGAACAAGAGTTAGGGACCACTCAATTGAGACGACCTTGACGCGGTGAGTGGCTTACTAGGCTTTGGCCAAAATATAAACCAATGTCTCATCCAGCATGGAGGGCAGAGTGCTGGATGCAGTGTGCGATCACATTTGCATTTTCCGTACATATATAACAGTGCCAGCCACAGATGCCCCCTGTAACAGTGCCATCCACAGATCTCCCCTGTAACAGTGCCATCCATAGATCCCCCCTGTAACAGCGCCATCCACAGATCCCCCCTGTAACAGTGCCATCCACAGATCCCCCCTGTAACAGTGCCAGCCACAGATCCCCCTGTAACAGTGCCAGCCACAGATCCCCCCCTGTAAGTGTCCATCATCCACAGATCCCCCCTGTAACAGTGTCCGTCATCCACAGATCCCCCCTGTAACAGTATCCGTCACCCACAGATCCCCCCTGTAACAGTGTCCGTCATCCACAGATCCCCCCATAACAGTGTCCGTCATCCACAGATCCCCCCATAACAGTGTCCGTCATCCACAGATCCCCCCATAACAGTGTCCGTCATCCACAGATCCCCCCATAAGTGTCCATCATCCACAGATCCCCCCATAACAGTGTCCTTCACAGATCCCCAGTAATAGTACCATCCACAGACCACCATTAGTTCCAAACCCACCAAAAGCACACCTTTTGGTTAAAAAAAAAATTCTTCTTATTTTCCTCCCCAAAAACCTAGGTGCGTCTTATGGGCCGGTGCGTCTTATAGGGCGAAAAATACGGTAACCATATCTTTCATATATCTTAAGCTGGCCATACAGTTCAGGTAGTTGTTAGATGAATGCTTGTTCAGCCGTCAGCTGTTCCTCCTGACCTCCTCATAAACATGCACACTCAGCGGAGCCATATGTATATGCATTCTGAATAGGAAGAAGGGAGAAAACCGCTGTCAGATACCAGCCTTTCTCCCCTGAGAACTCCCCCGGCATCTGAAAGTTGGGACAACCCCTTGCCCAATAAATGGTTGGCTGGATTTAGCCCAAATTGATCCATTGTGAATGGCTACCTTAAAACTCCTTGATAACCACTTGACCTGGATCCAGAAGGACTTTCAGATTACTACTCACTACTAGCACAGCTCTTTTATATTTTAGAATGTGGCCTAATTGTACTCGCATTTATGTAGCGAGAAAAGCGTTCTGTATAGGAAACAATACGCTATACTTTTCAAGTTGAACATATGAAAAAGCAAATGTTTTCTTTTTCTGATGTATGCACAATCCTTTGTCTGGAGAGCAATTGTGTTTATGAATTTCTGTAGTTGAGGCCTTGAATTCCATTTGTAGTCAAGTGCCATTTAAACATTCAGTTCACTAAATCCAATTCTGCATTATGTATACAAGGAATGCAGAACAGCCCATCAAATGCAATTATGTGAGCAGTTTTATAATATCAACAGATGTGTGAATAATACATAAGTTTAAATGGCGGAAGAGAAAGCATTATGGGCTCCGTGTATCAAGTCAAAGACAACTCTGCCTTCCTACATAGAACAAATTTCTAAATTAAAAAGGTCATTGAAGGGTTACGTCAGAATAGATCTAGAGATTTAGTAGTGGAATTTGTTGCAAATACACAGATTTTTTTTTGAAAGAGTATAATGTTATTTTTATTAGTTTTATTGAATCATTATTCATCAAGGTGAATACCTTTTATTTAGCACACTTGTTAAAGAGGATTTCCACAGAGAAAGTAAAAAGGGAAATACACAGTTATCAGTATTATAGTGTTTGTGGCTGCCGTTTTTATTAATGGGATTGGGCCATCATTAAATGTTATTTTAATATAATTCAGCATGAAAAAGTAGTTACTTTATTTTTCAGACTATAAGACCTTTGGAGGAGGAAAAAAAAATCACTGATGAGCAAAAGGGTAACAATGTTTTGAACTTTTGGCTTTCAGGCTCCATATGTCACCATCCACTACAGCTTTAAACATTAGACTACCATCATTTTATAGGCAATCATCTTGGCTATCTCATTCATAAATTGAACTTGCAACTATTTGGCATATGATTTGCTATGCAGATTCTTGTCATGTAACTGCATTGTTACTGTTTTGCTCCTGGTTGTGGAACAATCTTTTTTCTTCTTGTATACTACAAACAACCTGTTCTCAAATTCCCTAATAGCTCAGTGTGTTATAAGGTTGATTCCCAAGCGAAAGGTCACTGGTTTGAATCCAAGAGCAGCCATGAAGAAGATTTCCCAAGAAAAGAGAAACAGCTTCATCCAGTTCATTGATAGCGGTATCTCGGCCAAGAAAATTGCCAAACTGCATCATGTGTGTGCCATGACAGTTGGAAGAATACAAAATGAAGTCCATCCATTCCAAAACCAAGAGGTTCGTCCAGGCAAAATATCAGATTCAACAAGTCAACTCATCACAAGCTCTATCAATTCTGTCGAGACAAACATGGCAATGGAAGTGGCTCGTATGCTTTGCAATGGTGAGATCACAGATGCCTATGAAAGCACTGTGCAATGCACATTATACAAGCCTCGACTTCAATATCGTCATAAGAAGCGTCGGCCCAAGTTTGCAAAAAAGTTTGAACAGTGGACAGTAGAAAATTTGTAATGGGTAATTTGGAGCAATGAGACAAAAGTCAATAGACTGGGCTCTGATGGGTGTAAATGGGTCTGGAAGAAACAAAGGAAAAGGGGGCTAAAGGATCGAGAAATTTAAGGAACTGTCAATTTAGGTGGAGGAGGCCTGATGATATGGGGTTGTTTCCCAACCAGAGGCGCTGGATACTTGACCAGGATTGATTATGGTCTCAATGCTGAGATATATGTGAGTATCCTACAAGACGTGTTACTTACTATGGGTAAGAAAAGGACGACATAGTGTTCCAGCAGAACAACGACCCAAAGCATACATTGAGATTGGCAAACTAATGGTTCAATGACAATGAAGTAGAAGTGCTGGATTGGCCCCACAGTCCCCAGGCCTCAATTCAAAGGAACACTTGTGAGTAGAGTTGAAAAAAAATCTATATTCATACCCAAGTTAGTCGACCAGTATGCACCAACATTGAGAATGTGTAGAAGAGACCTGGGAACAGATTTTGATTCAGACATGCTTGAATATGATCAAGAGCATTCCCAGAAGGATTAAGCCAGTGTTCAAAGCCAAAGGTGAATTTACTAAATACTAACAAAATAATAAAAATAAAAATTTTGAATTTTAGGAGCAAAACAGAACAATGCAGTTATATGACAAGAATCTGCATAAATATACATTTCTGCAAGTCCAATTTATGTATGAGATAGCCAAGATGATTGTCTATAAAATAATGGTATTCTCACATTTGAAGCTGTAGTGGATGGTGAGATAAGGAGCCTGAAAATCAAAAGTTCAAAACATTGTTACCCTTTTGCTTGTCAGTGTAAAGAAAAAATTCCTATCAGACCTCAGAGCAGACCTGCAAATTATACCACCATTGTTCATCAGACCTCAGATCAGACCCCAAAATCAGACACCAAGCTCCATCAGCCTCAGATCAGACCCCAACCAACATCAGCCTCACATCAGACCCCCATCAGAGCCCCCAGCCTCCATCAGCCTCAGATCAGCCCTCCATCAGACCCCCCAGCCCCATCAGACTCAGATCAGTGCCCCATCAGACCCCTCCAGCTCCATCAGACTCAGATTGGAACCCTAATCGGCCTCAGATTAGAGCCCATTAACCTCAGATCGAACCCCCATCAGACTTTTGGCTTCCAAATCAAAAGCCAATTCTGATGGGACCATACAGGCCTTACAGCTGCTACACAGACATGATCCGTTGTGCGTCTCATTTTTCCTTCCTTCTGACATATCAAAATAAGGGTCAAATAAATGATGATGTCAGCCAGGCCAAAAGGCAAAATAGTAGCCCAGCCAATAAGTGGGGAGTGGGGGAACAGCATGAGACAGGGACGTAACTATCATACTGGCAGACCATGCGACTGCTATGAGGCCCAGAGCAAGATGGGGCCCAGTTGGGATCATCTCCTCTTCCACGGGAGGTGAAAACTTGGTCAGGACTCTACCCTCTAAAGAAACAACTTTTAGCAAACAAGGCTGTGGAAAAAATAGCTCAAGTGTCAATGAAAAGGGTTTAGGCAGAAACCCTTCTGTCCTGTGTGGGGGGCCTGGTTTGATCCTTGCTAAGGGGCCCTTACTTCTCTATGTAAGCCACTGGCATGAAAAGTCCACAGAGTGGCACTATGACATAGTGGTAAGATGGAAGCAGCATGAGGAGACCACAGAGTGGCTCAATGACAAAGTCTGGAGGTGGCGGCAGCATCATGAGGAGGCCACAGAGTGGCACAATGACAGTGTGGAGGTGGCGGCAGCATCAGGAGGCCACAGAGGGGCACAATTACAGAGTGTAGAGTTGGTGGCAGCATTTGGAGGCCACAGAGTGGCAGTATGACAGAGTGTATAGGTGTCAGCAGCAGCATCAGGAGGAGGCCACAGAGTGGCACAATGACAGTGTGGAAGTGGCAGCAGAAATATCAGGAGACCACAGAGTGGCAAGGTGACATAGTGTGGAGGTGGCAGCAGCATCAGGGGACCACAAAATGACCCGGTGACAGAGGGGGGAGGTGGCAGCAGCATCAGGAGACAGCAGAGTGAAAAGATGACATAGGGCATAATTTATAATTACACTTACATCTTACTCTACTTTTACATATGTCCAAAGTCACTTTTGGCTAAGTCAGATTTATTAATGGTTCTTTAATACTGTGATAAATGTCGTTTGACGGTAGCAATTTATCCTCAGTAGGTGGCTTTAAAAAAGTTGCACATATTTTCTAGTGTTAATCAAGCACAATAGTGCTTGGGGGCTCGGGCTGAACACATCAGGATGCTCAGGTGCTCTACCGAGCACCCAAGCACAATGGAGGTCAATGGGAGAACCCGAGCATTAAACCAGGCACCCCCTGCTCTGAAGAGGGGATGGTGCCTGGTTCATAGGAAAAGGTCAGAAATTGATGGAAAGTCCACTGAAATGGTTCGGGAACAGCATGAGGAGGATGTCTGGATGCATCTTGGACTACCAGGTCGCTGCTGGGAACTACATTGTCTGAGTAGTACGCCACTTTCACAGACTGTCAATAAAACGCACGAAACCGAAGAAAAAAAACGATTTTAGAGGAAAAATTGTTAGGAAATATTCTTTCCTTTAAATTTACTTGTATATAAAGTGCAACTCCTGCCAAAAATTGCAAAGAAGAGGCACTCCGATACAACCTGTATATCACTTAAAGGAGGGCCTCATTCACATTGTGGTACAATTGTTCATGTAGTGGGACTCCTACACTCATAAAGCCTATGCACTAAGTGAAAGGGCTGCCAAAAATTAAAAGGAATCAGCACTCCAAAACACCCTTTGTTACAAATAAAGGAGAGCATCATACACAGCCTTGAAAAATTATGATTGATGGTCTGCTGGTGACCCTCAAAAACATTTGGAGCAAGGGCCTGCTGATCTGACCATCTTAAACATTATGGGTGAGGGCCTGCTGCCGCTTTGGTCACTCTAGATAACCGGGGGCCGATCACACATTCCCGTAACGGCGATGATCCATTCGGATGTCTGGCCTATCAATTTTCTATGTTATTGTCAGCGCAAACCATGGTGACTACGGGTAACGGGGAATCAGGGTTCTATTCCGGAGAGGGAGCCTGAGAATCGGCTACGGCTACCACATCCAAGCAAGGCATCATGCGCAAATTACCTATTAGATATAATTCGGTGAGAGCCTGCAGGTGAGGTGAGCCTATACAAGATTGTAGTTGAAGGCCTGCTGGTGAGCTGACCTTGTAAAACATTGAGGGGCTGCTGGTGAGCTGACTCTCTAAAAAAATATATGCAAGGGCCTGCTGGTGAGCTGACCCTCTAAAAAAATATATGCAAGGGCCTGCTGGTGAGCTGACCCTGTAAAAGATTGTAGGTGAAGGCCTGCTGGTGAGCTGACTCTGTAAAACATAATATGCGAGGGCCTGCTGGTGATCTGACCCTGTAAAAGATTGTAGTTGAAGGCCTGCTGGTGAGCTGACCCTGTAAAAAACTATATGCGAGGGCCTGCTGGTGAGCTGACCCTGTAAAACATTGTAGTTGAGGGCCTGCTGGTGAGCTGACTCTGTAAAACATTATATGCGAGGGCCTGCTGGTGAGCTGACCCTCTAAAAAAAATATGCGAGGGCCTGCTGGTGAACTGACCTTGTGAAACATTGTAGTTGAGGGCCTGCTGGTGAGCTGACCCTGTAAAACATTATATGTGAGGGCGTGGATAATTTAACTGTCCGCAGCGGACACCGTCTACGGAAAAAGTACACTGGATGTTGCTGATATTTTAGGGATGCGCACACTTTAAAAAAGACATGTGGCGCGGATAATTTAACTGTCTGCACCAGACACCATCTACGGAAAAAGTACACTGGATGTCACTGATATTTTAGGGATGGGCACACTTTACACAGGAGATGTGGCACAGATCATTTAACTGTCCGCAGCGGCCTATTAGACACTATTTAGCGCAGGATGCGCTAAAAATATATATTGCTCCTGTTACACACAATAGTCCTTAAAAGGACTTTTGCATCTCTGAAAAGTTTTTCTAATAAAAATCTTCCAATAACACTCCCTACACTGTTTGTCCCTTCCTATTCACAGCTCTCCCTAAGACTGAGCAATTTAGCAAACATATATTGCTGCTGTCACACACAATAGTCCTTAACCTCTTACGGACACAGGGTGTACAGGTGCGCCCTGATGTCAGCAGGCACTCTGTGACAATGCCGAAGGGGGTACCGTATTCAGTTTTGAATACCTTTAGGGGTGTAGTTTTCAAAATGGGTCACTTTTTTGGAGTTTCTACTCTAGGGGTGCATCAGGGGGGCTTCAAATGGGACATGGTGTAAATAAACCAGTCCATCAATTTCTGCCTTCCCTTCTGCGCCCTGCCGCTGTGGCCGTACAGTAGTACGACCACATATGGGGTGTTTCTATAAACTAAAAAATCAGGGCAATAAATATTGACTTTTGTTTGGCTGTTAACCATTGCTTTGTTACTGGAAAAAATGGATTAAAATGGAAAATTTGCCAAAAAATTGAAATGATGAAATTTCATCTCCATTTGCCAATAACTCTTGTGGAACACCTAAATTGTTAACAAAGTTTGTCAAATCAGTTTTGAATTCCTTGAGGGGTGTAGTTTCTAAAATAGGGTCATTTTAGGTGGTTTTTATTATGTAAGCATCACAAAGTGACTTCAGACCTGAACTGGTCCTTAAAAATTGGATTTGCGAAAATTTCAGAAAAATTTCAAGATTTGCTTCTAAACTTCTAAGCCTTGTAACGTCCCCAAAAAATAAAATGGCATTCCCAAAATGATCCAAACATGAAGTAGACATATGGGGAATGTAAATGAATAACTATTTTTGTAGGTATTACTATGTATTATGGAAGTAGAGAAATAGAAACTTGAAAATTTGTAAATTTTTCCAAATTTTTGGTAAATTTGGTATTTTTTTATAAATAAAAAAGAAATTTACCAGTGTCATGAAGTACAATATGTGACGAAAAAACAATCTCAGAATGACCTGGATAAGTAAAAGCATTTTAAAGTTATTCACATATAAAGTGACACTAGTCAGATTTGCAAAAAATGGCCTGGTCCTTAAGGTGAAAATGAGCCTGGTCCTTAAGGGGTTAAAAGGACTTTTGGGTCTCTGAAAAGTTTTTTAAATTAAAATCTTCCTATAACACTCCCTACATTGTCTGTCCCTTCCTATGCTCAGCTCTCCCTTACTAAGACGGAGCCAAACACTTGTCATCAGGTGCTATATAGCACCCAATGACGCGTTTCGGGCAGTCAATCACTATAATGCCAGTAACCAACATGGCTACGGCATTACAGTGAGGGCAGTACTTACCTGCACGTTTATTGGTTCCTACGCAGTGGAGTAGACTCGTGTAAACACTAGTCTTTACGAAAAAGTCAAACGTTTCTAGGTTTCTGACAAAAAAGTTGCATATATAACGTTCCCAACATAAGCATGGTCTTCACTGGAGTGAAATTGCGCAAATTTTTGCAACTGTTTTAAATGTCACAATAGTAAATCTGTCTAGAGATTGATTTAAATAAGAAAACATGCCCACTTTCACGCCACTTTTAGAAAACTGGCGAACATAGTGCAGAGCCAGAAAAAGTAGCAAATTTTTGCGCAGTTTTACCAATTGCGCAAAAATTTGCGACTTTTTCACGACATAAATTTGACTTCAGCTAATGATAAATCTAGCCCATAGTTTAGAGGTGGCAGCAGCAGCATCAGGAGACCACAGAGTGGCAAGGTGACAGAGTGGGGAGGTGAGTGTCAATACAAGTACCAGCTGAAGACGGTAGGTGAAAGAAGGAGCACTTGGCATCAGATGTGTGGCAGGCAGGTGGCAGCATCAGAATAGTAGCTGAGGCAGGTAGTTAGAAGAAACCGGTCTCTTTTTTCAAAGTGTTGGTGTGACACCATGGATGATCTAGTCTGAAGAATCAGGCATTGGTGGGTGGAAATCCTGGCTGATCCACGCCTGATTCATCTTGACAAAGATCAGTCTCTCTACATTTTGGGTGGACAGGCAAGTTTTTCTTGGGGTAACTATGGCCCCCGCCACACTAAACACCCGCTCTGATACCACACTACTGGCCGGGCAGGACAGCTTTTCCAGGGCAAACTCTGCTAATTGTGGCCACAAATCCAGTTTGGCTGCCGAGTAGTCCAGCGGATCTTCAATGTGGGGTGACACGGTACTGTCCAAGTATGCCACCACCTGCTGGTTCAGGTCTTCTTCCAGGTCTAGATGCTGCTGCTGATGAGTATTTTCTTCACTAGGCGGGTGAAGAAAGATGCTTATCAGCAACTCTAGACTCAAGTTGCTGCTGATGGAGCTAAAACTGCTCATACCACCCCACTCTGCCACATCAGCCATGGCAGAGGAACGTGAGTGTAGAGGGCCCCCCAGTCAGACCTGCGAGTGGATGGACAATGACGCAGATAGGCAGCGACCAACTCACTACATAGGATGTCTCTATAGTAGGTCAGTTTGTCCTCCCTCTCAGTGGGTACAAAAAAGGCCCCCATTTTGGACCGATACTAGGTAGCAAGGGTCCAACAAGTTGGAGAGCCAGAAGTCAAATAGTGTCAATTTGGCTGTCACTACACTAGCAAGTGAGTATGCATTGGGCCATTTGTGCAAATGACTAGGAGGGACTCCCTGCCTCCATCTCCACTGCATACTGCCACGGTGTGTCTGGGTCCTCTGCCTTGTCTTCCTCATCGCCTTGTAGTGATTCTGGCTACTCCTGTTCCTCCTCCCCTGTCACCTGTGTGTAAAAACCACCCATTTTGCTACACATTGCTTGTGCTCCAATGCCCTACTCCTCCTCCAGTTCAGACCCCACAGGGCTTATGTGGCCATGAGATCTAGGCACCACGTCTCTAGTCCCCTGACCAGCCAGATTTTCCATTATCTGTTCCAGGACATGATGCAGTGGAATGACGTTGTTCATCACATAGTCCTGGAGACTGACAAATAACTTGGCCTACTCAAAGAGCCTGGGAAAACGGCAGGTATCACGCATGAGCTGCCACTGGCTGACATCAAATCTACACAGAGGAGTACTCCTGTCCGCTTGGATCATCAAGAAATTGTTTATGGCCTTTCTCTGTTGGTTCAACATATGGAGGGTGGAATTCCAATGGGTGAAAACGTTGCAAACAGCCAATATTGGGGGATGTCATTCTGCCTCTGCAGCTCAAGGAAGGCGTACTTTGCGGTGTACGAGTGGCTGAAGTGCATGCAAAGTTTCCTGCCAATCTTCAGGATGACTTGCTGATGGGTGGAAGACTCCAGGAACCGCTTGACAATCAGATTGAACAAGTGTGCCATGCAGGGCGCATGGCTCCGCCCTCCTTGACGCAGCGCCGATACCATGTTCTTCCCGTTGTCGTTCACCACGGTTCCGATTTAGAGTTGTTGCAGAGAAATCCAGGATTCTATTTCTTGATGAAGGACAACAAGCAGTTCCTCCCCTGTGTGACTCCGTTCGCCCAAGCAAAAGAGGTGCAGAACAGCGTGACACTGCCGTGCCCTACACATGTGGTATTGTGGAGGAGCACTGTGAATTTTGTCTGCACTGGAGGCTGAGGACACGGTGGAGAATGGGGAGGCAGAGGCGGACATTGTCGCAGGATCAAAGGCGTGGCAACGTGGAGGCAGAAGCGGCGTCACCTGGCTAAGTTGCTGGTGTGGGTGTGCAGGAACCACATTCAGCCAGTGGGCCGTAAAGGGCATGTATTGTCACTGACCATAGTTACAGTTCCACACTTCGGCACTGCCTTGCACTTTGGCAAACACCTTGACTCGGCACAAGCCATCAGTTCTCTGAAAGGTGCAGAGTCCACCACTTGAAAAGGGAGGGACTGCAGCAAATTGGACAGGAGCATATTCAGCTTCTGCGCCGTTGGATGTGTGCACACATACTGCTGTCTCTTGGCAATAGCTTTGGTGATCGATTGCTGACGGAATGACTGACGAGGAGTAGGAGGAGGAGCAGGAGCATCAGGACCAGCAGATGATGGAAAGGACAGACAGCTCCCTTCAGCTGAGGTGGTGGTGCCTTGACTGCCTGAAACCAGGTGCATGCCATTGAGTGATGCAGAGGTTGCTGCGTCAGGCTGGACCACTACATTGGAGCCACGGTCTCCCAGGCCACTTTATGGTGACGCTGCATATGTTTATGAAGGGCTCTACTGCCAACATTGGCACCCTGGCCACGCTTCACCCTCTACCCACAGATTCTACATATGGCTACAGTAACCTCCTCCAGCGGCTTAACAAAAAACTGCCACACCGCTGAGTAGGTGATTTTACCGCCAACACTGCGCACTGACTGACTGCTATAGCCGCTGCCTCATTGAATCCCTGCACCGCTACTTCCCCGGTAGGCACCCGCGGGCACATTTGGCTACCGACCACCCACTGCTGCCACCCTGCTGACTCCCGCCTATGGTATCGACTTGTTGGCTCTGCTGCTGGCTCACTGGCAAGCTGCCACCCTTTTCTCCCGATGATGATGAAGCCCCTTCGTCACCCTGCTTCGAAGTGCATTCAGCTACATCAAAATCATTGTGTACTGTCTGCACGTCACTGATGTCCTCCTCAACCTTCTCTGGGTCAGGAGTAGTGTTGATCACGAATATTCGAATTTCAAATTTTTATCGCGAATATAGGTACTTCGAAAATTCGCGAAAATTTCGAATATAGTTATATATATTCGTAATTTCGAATATTCTAATTTTTTTCAATTCTTTTTTTTTTTATCAGTACACATGATCCCTCACTGCTTCTAGCTTGTGGGCCAATAAGAAGGCTGCAATATACTTGACTTTAGGAGTAGTAGTGTTTGCGAATTTTGCTCTATATTCGTTTTTTTTGAATATTTGCTATATTGCTATATATTCTTGTTTTAGAATATTACGAATATTCGAAAAAACGAAGTTATAGCAATATAGAGAATATTCAAAAAAAATCGAATAGAGAAATTTAGCTAATATAGTGATATAATCTTCTTTGTCTAATAGTTGTAAATTGAAAAATTCGCAATAAAAAATTTGAATCTGAAAATTCGAATTCCAAAAATTCGCATATTACACAATCATTACCTTTCCGATTTTTTGAGTAAAAAAAAACACGAAGTTTTGACGAATATTCTACAAAATATTCGCGAAATTTCGCGAATTCGAATATGACCCCTGCCGCTCATCACTAGTCAGGAGCCTGACTGCTCGCAACACCAGCTCCCACGCCACTCTCCTTATCACTACTTGCCCGCCTAGCGGAAAAAGTGGTGGATGTCTCCTCCAGATCTTGCCTGGGCGGTTGCTGATGACTGTCCTCTAGTAGCTCTTCCTCCCTGAAAAGTGGAGCCGAGCCTACGGCATTTAATACTTCCCGCGGTGAGGGAACTGAAAATGACAGAGGAAGGTTCAGGACAGGTGGGAGCACAGGGCCTGCTCCCACGCCATGCCAACTAAGCGTTGTGTCAGAGGAACCCACCGACTTGGCTGGGGGATTACCGAGTCAACCATTCAAGTACCGCTGGATTGCTGTTCGAGACACTACCGCTAGATTACTCCGGGAGCTCAGGCCTCTCACTGCAATCCCTGCTGCCACACCCCCTTACTCTGCTGCAACCTCTGCTTGTGCCAGAAACATTTAGGCCACTGCTACTCCCCTGTGCAGGGCCTGGAACTTCTGACATACTGTTAGATCCAATAATCAAATGTTCGATCAAATATATATTTTTTCCGCCACAAATGCACAGCAAACAGGGATTTAGAGTATATTACTGCACCGCTGAATGGCAATTAGGCCCTCATTTTTTTCTACTTTTGCACAACACAACAGTCTTTTCAAGTGCAATGCCGAACGGTGAATATATTTTTATTTCACCACTAATACACAGCAAACTGGGCTTTAGAGTTTATCACTGCACCGCACAATTGCAATTAGGCTCTGATATTTTTTCTACTTTTGCACAACACAGCAGGCTTTTCTACAGATAAGTGCAACGCCAAACGGCGAATATATTTTTATTTCGCCACTAATACACGGCATACACGGCAAACTGGGCTTTAGAGTATATCACTCCACTGCACAAGGGCAATTAGGCCCTACTTTTTTCCACTTTTACAATACACAGGGCTTTTCAACAGATAAGTGCAATGCTGGACGGCGAATATATTTTTATTTTGCCACTAATACATGGCAAACAGGGCTGTAGAATATATCACTTCACCGCTGAACGGCAATTAGGCCCTAATTATTTTCCACTTTTACGCTACACAAGGCTTTTCAACATGTAAGTGCAACTCTGAACTGGGAATATATATATTTTTCCACCATTAATACACGGCAAACAGGGCTTTAGAATATATAACTGCACCGCTGAATGGCAATTACACTACACAAGGCTTTTCAACATATAAGCGCAACGCTGAATGGCGAATGTATATATTTTTGCTGCCACTAATACATGGCAAACAGGGCTGTAGAATATATCACTGCATCGCTGAATGGCAATTAGGCCCTAATTTTTTCTACTTTTACACTACACAAAAGGCTTTTCAACAGATAAGTGCAATGCTGGACAGCGAATATATTTTTATTTTGACACTAATACACGGCAAACAGGACTGTAGAATAGATCACTGCACAGCTGAACGGCAATTGGGCACCAATTTTTTTCTACTTTTACACAACACCAAAGGCTTTTCAATAGATAAGGGCAACGCTGAACGGTGAATATATTTTTATTTTGACACTAATACATGGCAAACAGGACTGTAGAATATATCACTGCACCGCACAAGGGCAAATATATTTTTCTTTTGCCACTAATACACGGCAAAAATGGCTTTACAACATATAACTTCATTGCACAAGGCCAAATAAGACGTACTGTAAAAATATTTCCTTGTAATAACCCTTGTTAATGGCTGTATCAAACAGCACTCGCACCCCAATAACAAGAATGGTTTGCTGGAATGACACAGCTGTATAATGGCAATTTGGATCCCCAGTCAGGGCAGCAAGAGGAAACAGGATTGTTCTTACTACCCAGTCTGTAATCTGCACTAATGAACCCTGTACAAAAATGCTGTAGAATGATTCCTTCCTATTCTTTCCCTGCACTTATAAATCTTTTTTTCACCACAATCAAGTCTTTAAAGGGAACCTGTCACTGGGATTTTGGGTATAGAGCTGAGGAGATGGGTTGCTAGATGGCCGCTAGCACATCCGCAATATCCAGTCCCCATAGCTCTCTGTGCTTTTATTGTGTAAAAAAACCCTATTTGATACATATGCAAATTAACATAAAAGAGTCACATCTTACTTGTGTGACCAGAGAAGAGTCATATTTTCAAGCTCTGACTCATCTCAGGGTAATTTGCATATGTATCAAATCGGTTTTTATACACAATAAAAGCACACAGAGCTATGGGGACTGGGTATTGCGGATGTGCTAGCGGCGATCTAGCAACCCATGTCCTCAGCTCTATACCCAAAATCCCGGTGACAGGTTCCCTTTAATGGCTGTATCAAACAACAATTGCACCCCAATAACAAGAACAGTTTGCTGGAATGACAGAGCTGTATAATGGCAATTTAGATCCCCAGTCAGTGCAGCAAGGTGTAATAGGTGTTCCTATTACCCAAGGTGTTCCTATTACCCAGTCTGTAACATCCCCTACTGAACCCTGTTCTACACAAATGCTGTGGAACGATTCCTCCCTATCCTTTCCCTGCACTTATAAATAGTTTTTTCACCCGCGTGGCGGGGAAATCGTACGAGTGAGCACACAATTTCAGTCAGTTTTGACTGCGATTGCATTGCGTGGTTCAGTTTTTTCCGCGCGAGTGCAATGCGTTTTGCACGCGCGTGAGAAAAAACTGAATGTGGTACCCACTACCAAACTTTTTCAATGAAGTTCGGGTTTGGGTTAGTTGTAGTGTAGATTGTATTATTTTTCCTTATAACATGGTTATAAAGGAAAATAATAGCATTCTTTAATACAGAATGCTTAGTAGAAGGTCAATTGAGGGTTAAAAAATTAAATAAAAATTTACTCCTCCATATCGGCTGGTTTCTGCTCTTTCTTCAGGACCTGTGGTGACGTCACTGAGCTCATCACATGGTCAAATCACATGGTCCATCTCCACAGTGATGGCCCATGTGATTGGACCATGTGATGTGACGTCACCACAGGTCCTTTAGCCATCAGCTCATGATTAAAGAAGTAAGAAAAGATCGGCAGCTACGCGATCAACAGGAGGAGGTGAGTTAATAATTATTAATTTTTTTATCCCTCAATCCACATTTTACTAAGCATTTTGTATTAAGAATGCTATTATTTTCCCTTATAACCATGTTATAAGGGAAAATAATGAAGATCGGGTCCCCATCCCAATCATCTCCTAGCAACCATGTGCGAAAATTGCATCGCATCCGCACTTGCTTGCGATTTTCACACAGCCCTAATCACTTCTATGGGGCCTGCGTTGCGTGAAAAACACAACAAAATAGAGCATCGGGAGAAACTTGCAAGAAGTGAGGTGAGCAGACTCAGGCAAGGCAAACAGGCTGGATGCTGGGTAGGAGCACCAAGGAATAAAGCAAAGCATAGTCTGAACACAGTCAAAGGTCAAAGGAGTAAGCAAATTTGAATGGATAGGTAAGCACTCAACCACCATGGAGCAGGCACAATATTTAATATAAGATATAGGTACAATAAAATTGGAATAAAATACACTCTAAAATTACTAAAATAGTATAAAACTAGAATATAACTAAAACACACTATATAGAAATAAGGTGCAGATTGAATTCACGTTCCAATAGATAATGTCCTTTTCAACTGATATCAATGTTACATCCAAAAAATCGCGAAAAGCTTCGCGAGAAAAATCGAGAAAAAATTTGCGAATGAATCGCAAGTAACAATAGTCCTATATTCGGTTGATATAGCAAGTCAGTGGTTGCCACTGCACACTTGCCTGACCTATGGATAAGGGATCTTCACACTAGCTAGTGTGCATTCAAATATATTTTCAAGTGAATTGTTACTTTTATTGGTAGCAACCTTTGCGTTTGGATATAACGTTGCCGGCACCACAATCGCATCCAAAAGAGGTACAAATGATTATGTTGCCGCACTATACTGGTAGCATGCGGATAATCGATTCCTCACTGAGCACTCACCCAACCTGCTGATGTGTAGTCCTCACACTGGCTGGTGTGCGCTCAGATGTAGAATCTCAGGGTGGGTTTGAACCTGTGTTCCAGTGAAAACTTTCAGGTTGCCTTCACTGCCTCTCTGTCCCAATCTGCATGCAGTTCTCACGAGAGTTGAAGTGCAGGTTCACCTGATTCAGGTCTCTCCTTGTCTTTGCTGTTCCAGATTATTGAAAGATTATATTCGGATAATCGGAGAGTTAAAATCGCATGGCCATGCTTCAATTGTTTGTGGAATCTTTCATAGCATCGGTATCCAGCACCAGACGCATTTCGAAGTCTAGCTGACCTCTTCCTCAGTGGTAGTCTAGGTAGCAGTTCCAAGGTCAGGTAAACAAGGAGGCTAGCCTTGGGGAGGCTGCCTTAAATACCAAAGGAACTTCAGCCATTGGCTAGGGAAGGATTTGTAGGTGCACACACTGGCCCTTTAAGAGGCCACAGGTGGGCATTGAATAAGTAAGGATGGAAAGCAAAAAAATATATATGAATTGTCACTGTAAATTAATCACTATGAGGAACATGCAAAAAACAAACAAAAAAACAAAAAAAACATTCTAACACTACAAAATATGACCCATGCCTGACACATTCGGTATCCATAAAGCTTGTGTCAAAGTGGATGGACCACATGAAGATTTATTGTGCATTTTCAAGAGAGACTTGTGTCAAATGTATTGGCATATTGATTACATTTAAGCCTGGATCTTGGGAACAGAGTATTGAGTAACTGTCATGTTCCATGGCTTAGCTATACTGTAAAACAAAGTGGATTGCAGTGTCATACAGTAGAAGCTGAAGAAAGAGAATATGTGTGTGCATTGTCTAGCATTCTTTATTGCTCCAGTTTTCAAAAACAACGCTGTCACAGTGTATATAGATGTTGTCAACAGCACCAAAATTCTGTCATTTTGGCACATGTTTTGGCACAACATTTATTAATAGATGTTGTGCCACTGAGGAAGGGAGAGTGAATCAACCCGTAACGCGTATAGGGTGAAACAAGTGATGTACCTGCATTGAAAAGCCTCCGATAATACTGTATGGCCATACAGAAGAAAATTTCTACAGTAAAGGATTAACTATTCTTATCGTCGAAAGCTGCACCGAAGGAAATTGCGGAACAGAGTGGCAACTCCCGCGATCTTTGGAACTCCCGCAAAATTTAAGCCAGCTTGCTGTATGGAGCGACTGAATAAGCCGGCAAATATTTAAAGCTCCATTGAAGCAATAGGGAGACAGCAGACGCTAGACGCTAAGCCAAATATCGATTTAAAGTTTTCTTCGATTCAAAGCTCATATCGACCTTAAAAGGATATGCTATAAGAGACTTTTCACATTATCAGGATTCCTGTGGACATTTTATGAACATATTGCGCTCCCAGTGAATACACCTACAACATTTTCAGTGACATTCAGTTTCCCAAATTGGGATAGAGCGCTAGAAGATAATACCCCCTCTTTCCCAAATAACAGCATATACTTGAAGTTTTTTTGGTGTGATATATATTATTGAATTTATCGACACTATTGAGTGGTATCGAATACTCTATCGAATATTTCAACATTGAATTTTCTACCATTCAATTTATCGAATATTTCTATCGAATATATTTTTATCGAATATAGTATCTATCATATCTACCACAATATATGTGATTGTAATGTTGTATATTATTGTTACATTGTTCTTATAAATTTTATTAGTTGTATTTTATGGGGATTTAATAAATATTTTCTGCATATGTCAATCTGGTTGCCAAGTGTATGAGTGCTCGCTCATTTTCCTATTATTACATTTGCCTTTTAAGAGAGGGTGGGGTGATTCCCTCTATATGAGCTTGCAGCACCATACCTTAACTACTTGCTAGTGAGCCACCACAATCTACCACTATTTATTAATTTTTATATTTATTTAAATTAGGAGTTTGGGCACCAGGGGGCTGACCATAGCACTAGGAGCACCACTAGAGCAATGCCTCCTGTGCTCTCTGTACTCCCCTCACCCTTTTGAGTCACAGGCTGCACATCTTGTCCAGGCCTGTCTTTTCACGGCAGCAAGATCTGAAGTGTTGAAAAATTTCATGTTCAAACAATCCAAAAAAAAATCATCTTTTAGTGTGATTGAACATGTACAGTCAATCTGAACGACTGTAAGAGACAATATGGACAAAATGTGTCTACTGTATTGACGTGACTATTGTTCACCAGATTACTGTTCACTCAAAGGTTATTTACCATCAACCTACTCTTGTCCAGTAACATGTAGGTAACGTGTGTGTATACATTACAGTTTTGTAAAAGGTTGGTGATTGTTTGTAGTAAATGTTATTTTCAGTAGCATAGGGGAAGATACATTAAGGAGCACTATTGTAAACTTATTTACTACTAAACTATGCAACTGATTTGTGATTGTTGGTGTTCAGACCTCTGGAACCCAAGATGAGAACCTAAACAGAGAGGAAGTAGCAATTATCAGTGATGAGCGGCAGGGGCAATATTTTACGAATATATTCGTCATATATTCGCAAATTCGAGAATTAGTGATCTCCAGTAATTATTTTCTTGATTGGGAAAATCAGCAATCGGAAAATTCACAATAAAAATTTGCCCTAAAAAAAATTGCCATACGAAAATTCATGATCAACACTACTCCTAAAGTCAAAGATATTGCAGCCTTCTCATTAGCCCACAAGCAAGAAGCAGTGAGGGATCATGGGAACTGATGAAAAAGAAAACCTAGAATATTCACAATTGCGAAGATGTAGCACTATATTCTAGATATGCGCAAATTCTCGAAGTGCCAATATTCACGTTAAAAATTTGCGATTAGAGTATTCGTGATCAACACTAGCAATTATCCAGCACTTGAGAATGCGGAGAAACACTATAAAATAGCCAAATTTATAAGTCCCTTTAATCTGAGTATTGTGGGGCTCTGGGCAGTCTGACCTACCTTAACGAGAAGTATTAATACATGCTAGCCATATGTCATCACTTTTATTATGCAAGTACCTTTTTAATGTTTTTTTTTTTCAGCTACAGTATATTACAGTTGATTAAATGGTTAAGCAACCTAATCATCATCTTGTCAATCAAGGAGAGTAATTGAGGAAGAAGACCAGAGGAGCTAAATGGCACCAAGAGGCTAGGGTCCGCACCCGGTGCACTTTAGACCTAATTTGCATATTATGAAAAAGTGCTATAACTTGGGAATGTAGCAATTGATCAGGTTAAAACTAGTATTCATTTATTCAGCTCAGACATTGTGGCTGGTTTGATACTGTTAATACTCATGACAAACTCACTTTAATGTGCAATCGTGCTTAAATAATTCATTTCAGTACCAGAATCTTTGAGCAAACCCGAACTTTAAAGTTCGTGTTCGTACCGAACTTTAGGGTTTTTTGTACCCGGACCTGAACCCGAGTTTGGTGTTCGGCGATTCAATGGCGCTTGTTGAAAGGCTGCAGGGCAGCCAATCAACAAGCGTTTAACTCGTGTGCCCTTAGAAGCCATCACAGCCATGCCTACTAATGGCATGGCTCTGATTGGCCAAGTGCAGCATGTGCCCCAGCCTCTATTTAAGCTGGAGTCATGTAGCACTGCATGTCACTCTGATGTGCTTAGTGTAGGGAGAGGATGCTGCTGCTGTGAGGGAGAGAATAGGAAAGACTCTGATATCTGCACTTGGTGTGAAGTCTGCGATCTACAACATTTTTCGTTTTGGGGGTGCAATGCAACATTTTTGGACCCTGCCCTGAGCCCAGTGAGACTGAAAAAAAACTTTTAATCCATCTGTTAGTTAGGTGGTTGTCGGCGGCCATTTTGTGCAACAGCAGCGCACCAGCACTGCATATGTGTCAGAGAAAATCATTTAATCCTGTTCTTGTAGCTCAGTGGCCGACATATACCCATTTTTAAAGTGCACCTGCACTGCATATGTGCCGGGAAAGGGAAAATAATACTGTCTGTGAGTTCAGGGACCCAGGGGGTGACATATCCGCATTTTATTCTATAAAGTACCCCTGTGCTGCATTTCTGAGAGTGAAATATAATCAGTTAAATCCATCTGTTCCATTGTGGGGTGACATATTTACATTTTTTGTTGTAAAGTACCTCTGAGGCCTGCACTGCATATGTGACAAGCAGGCACATAAATTCAGCAAATCCACATGTTCCATTGTAGGGGTGACATATCCACCATTTTGTTATGTAAAAAAACCCTGTGCTTTATTTGTAAGCGTGAAATGTAATCTCAGTTAAATCCATCTATTTGATTTAGGGTTAAATAGAAACCTTTTATTGTGGCAATAAAGTAACTTTTTTCCCTTTGCTGCATTTCTGAAAAGTCCAATAAAACTGCCAAATACTGCAGTTACATTTTTTGTTGAAAAATTCTAATTTTTGTTGCTATAAAGTACATTTGCGGCCTACGCTGCGTTCCTGTCAGGAAAATAAAACCATTAAATACCACTGTAAAACAAAACATGTGATGCAACAGCTCACTGCAATCAAATAAAGTGCAAAATAGCATAGTAATTGCATGTACTATGCTAATAAGTTAGAGATGCTTGGCAAATCATTTTGTACAAAATTATTTGAGCCCGTCTGCCGCACGTCAAGGCGATCTCTGTAAGACGGGTTCCTAACACTAAATACTACCTGGTATGTGCCATGTCGGCTGCCATACAATTCAGGGAGTGTAGGTTCCACATGCATGCTGGGCCTGCTTTGATTTCTGTAATTTATGGTGCCAAAATGGCCCCTATTAGTATCCAAAGAATGCAGGTACCAACATGCATGCCGGGCCCACTCCACACCACACCTGGTGCCAAATGGCCACCAAGGACTGCAATGAGAGTCCACAAACTATCTCTCTCCTGGTGCCAAATGGCTTTCAGTGAGTGAGGGGGAGCAGGCCAAGCTAATGGCTTTCAGTGGAACCTACACTCCCTGAATTGTATGGCAGCCGACATGGCACATACCAGGTAGTACTTAGTGTTAGGAACCCGTTTTACAGAGATCGCCTTGACGTGCGGCAGAGGGACTCAAACAATTTTGTACAAAATGATTTGCCAAGCATCTTTAACTTATTAGCATAGTACATGCAATTACTATGCTATTTTGTACTTTATTTAATTGCAGTGAGCTGTTGCATCACATGTTTTGTTTTACAGTCTTATTCTTAGCCATAGCAACGTGCCCCTGTGCTTTGGGATGTGCTGACTGACCCCCCCTTTTTTCTTATTAAATACCGCTGTTACATTTTTGGGCTTCAAATTTCCATTTTTGGGTGCAAAACTCTGAGGCCTGCACATGTGACAGGCAGGCACATAAATTCAGCAAATCCATCTGTTCCATTGTAGGGATGACATAGACACCATTGTTTATGTAAAATAAACCCTGTGCTTCATTTGTGAGAGTGAAATATAATCTCAGTCAAATCCATCTGTTTCATTTAGGGTTAAAAAAAAGCAAAAACATTTTTTTTCCTTGTGCTGCATTCCCGGTAGTTAAAGAAATACAGTTAAATCCATCTGTTTCATTGTGTGTGAGAATAAAAAAAAATTTGCCAATAAAGTACCTTTGCTGCCTGCACTGCATAGCAGACTGGGCAATATGTTTAAAAAACTCGTCTGTTCCATTGTTGGGTGAAATTAACCCATTTTTCCCCTCTAAAAACCCCTGCTCTGCCTACGTGACAGGGACCTAAATTAATAAAATTTGTCTGTTCCATTGTTGGGTGACATTAACCCATTTTGGCCGTCAAAAAAACCCTGCTCTGCATTGTTCACAATGAACTTAATTTAGTAAAAACGTCTGTTACTTCGGTGGCATCTAAGTACAAAGCATGAGCTGCAGTGGAGTAGACACCTCAAAAACCAAGAAAGGTCTCTGGCTACTCCTGCTTCCTCTTCTGCTGCAGTCTCGGCCTCTTCATCCCCCTCTGGAGTGACAGTGGCACCTGCCACCCCGCAAACAGAGGATGTGGCAGCAACACCACCACCTCTGTCACCAAGCATCTCCACAATGTCCCATGGAAGCGTTCAGCTGACTATCTCCTAAATACTGGAGCGAAAGAGGAAGTACCCCCCTACCCACCCGCGATCCCTGGCCCTGAATGCCAGCATTTCCAAATTCCTGGCCTTTGAAATGCTGTCATTCCGTCCGGTGGACACGGACAGTTTTAAGAATCTGATGGCGGTGGCTGTCTCACAGCATATTGCGCCCGGCCGCCACTACTTTTCCAGGTGAGCCATCCCTTCCCTGCACAACCAAGTGGGGACAAAATCAGGTGTGCTCTGCGCAACGCTATTTGTGGCAAGGTCCACATAACTATGGATACGTGGACCAGTAAGCATGGTTAGGGACTTTATATCTCCCTAACAGCACACTGGGTAAATGCAGTGGCGGTTGGGCCTGAGGCGGATAGCAGTTTGGCGCATGTCCTTCCACCACCGAGGATTGCAGGTCGTTTCTATTTGTCTCCTGTTGCTTCTTCCTCCTACTCCACTTCCTCCTCTACCGCCTCCTCATTTGGTCAGCGTAACACCTTCACAACCAACTTCAGCAGGTACACAATTGTCCAGCCAGGGTACAGTTCTGGAGGATGACGAGGTGGAGGATGACGAGGAGGAACCATGTTCACAGCAGGGTGGCATGCAAACCAGCTCATGGGCATCACTGGTGCGTGGCTGGGGGTATACAGAGGACTCAAACAATACACCTCCCACAGAGGACAGATTGTCATTGCCTCTGGGCAGCATGGCACACATGAGTGATTACATGCTTCAGTGTCTCTGCAACGACCGCCAAGTTGGCCACATTCTAACTTGTGCTGATTACTGGGTGGCCACACTGCTGGATCCCAGTTACAAGGACAACGTACTGTCCTTAATTCTGTCACTGCAGCGTGATCGGAAGATGCACGAGTACAAGCGCATGCTGGTAGACGCGCTGCTGGTGGCATTCCCCCCTGACAGTGGGGGCAGAGTGGAAGCACAATGTGAAGGCAGAGGAGGAGGAAGAGGTCGCCAACGCAGCTAAGGCACCGCCAGCACCTCAGAAGGCAGGGTTAGCATGGTCAAAATGTGGAACAGCTTTGTCAGCACGCCACAACAACCAGCACCACAAGCTGATATGGAATGCCTTAGCAGGAGGCAGCATTTCAGTAACATGGTGGAGCAGTATGTGTGCACACGCCTACACGTACTGACTGATGGGTCTGTCCCCTTCCACTTCTGGATCTCCAAATTGGGCACATGGCCTGAGCTTGCCCTTTACGAATTGGAGTTGCTGGACTGCCCTGCAGCCAGTGTATTGTCTGAACGTGTGTTTAGCACGGCAGGGGGGCGTTATCAAAGAGAAGCGCAGCCGCCTCTCCACAGCCAATGTGGACAAGCTCCCGGTTATTAAAATTAACAAGGCAGGGATCCCACAGGACTTGTCCGTACCTTGTGCAGAATAGACATGTATACCGGCCTCACCAGCCATTGTTATACTCCAGCGCACTTTCTCATTGTTTTATTTTTTATATTTCCCAATGTTTTGGGGTGTAACCTAATTTAAACAAAAAAAACAAAACAGGATTGGCTACATTCTCCTTCTCTACCTCCGCTTCCAACTACACCGCCATGTCCACCGCCTCCTCAACCTCCTACTCCATATGGAAGTCGTTTACCTCCTAGAAGTACGGGTTCGGCCGAACTTCGCAAAAAAGTTCGAGTTCGGGACCTGAACTTGACCCCCAACCCCAACCCTATTGAAGTCAATGGGGACCCAAACTTTGGAGCACTAAAATGGCTCTAAAAAAGTCATGGAAAGGGCTAGAGGGCTGGAAAAGGCAGCAACATGTGGTTAAGAGCATGGCAAGTGCTCTGCAAACAAATGTGGATAGGGAAATGACTTAAAATAAAAAATAATAATCTTGATCTAGGAGGAGGAGGTCCATATGGAGTAGGAGGTTAAAGTATAACTGTTGTATATATTTTTTTTGGAGTATTGGATTGTGGGGATTAATATAACCTTGGTGGCCCTATTTCAATTTTTCATTGTGTATTATATTACCCCTTAATTCCACAGTTTTGTTCCCTGTACTGCCTACTTTTACCTGGGCTTAAAATAGAGTTGCTAGGCATGGTCCGTCCTTCATAGAAGGATGGAGGACGCTGCGTGCAATGTCAGATTACTGACAGCCAGGGACTGTAAGTAAATGATTAAAGCCAGGTCCTCCCCAGCAGCTGATAACAGTGCCTGGACTGTGTGCACTTCTCCCTGTCCCTGCGCTTGGCAGACGCTTCCTCACTCAGCAGAGCAGGAGAATGCAGAGTGGAACCAGCGCAGAGCAGGGAAGGGAGATCTGCCGTCTGCTCAGTGTATTAATGAAAGCAACATGTGGTAAGAGGACCCCTTTGTGCTGCAGGAGATTAACCCTTTAGGGGAGAGGGCTCTGGTTACTGACACTTTTGGGAGGCTATTGTTACTGGCTAGTGAGGGCAGGCGGAATTAGCCTCAGGGTGAGGGCAGTGGCGGCCATCTTAACTGAATAGTGAAATTGCAGTTTTATGCAGACTGGTTGCTAAGGGCTGAATCTTATTAAATATGGGGTAAGTCAGTCTAATAGTAACTGATTCTGGAATATCATGTTATTAGTAACTACATACAGGGAGTGCAGAATTATTAGGCAAGTTGTATTTTTGAGGATTAATTTTATTATTGAACAACAACCATGTTTTCAATGAACCCAAAAAACTCATTAATATCAAAGCTGAATATTTTTGGAAGTAGTTTTTAGTTTGTTTTTAGTTTTAGCTATTTTAGGGGAATATCTGTGTGTGCAGGTGACTATTACTGTGCATAATTATTAGGCAACTTAACAAAAAACAAATATATAACCATTTCAATTATTTATTTTTACCAGTGAAACCAATATAACATCTCAACATTCACAAATATACATTTCTGACATTTAAAAACAAAACAAAAACAAATCAGTGACCAATATAGCCACCTTTCTTTGCAAGGACACTCAAAAGCCTGCCATCCATGGATTCTGTCAGTGTTTTGATCTGTTCACCATCAACATTGCGTGCAGCAGCAACCACAGCCTCCCAGACACTGTTCAGAGAGGTGTACTGTTTTCCCTCCTTGTAAATCTCACGTTTGATGATGGACCACAGGTTCTCAATGGGGTTCAGATCAGGTGAACAAGGAGGCCATGTCATTAGATTTTCTTCTTTTATACCCTTTCTTGCCAGCCACGCTGTGGAGTACTTGGACGCGTGTGATGGAGCATTGTCCTGCATGAAAATCATGTTTTTCTTGAAGGATGCAGACTTCTTCCTGTACCACTGCTTGAAGAAGGTGTCTTCCAGAAACTGGCAGTAGGACTGGGAGTTGAGCTTGACTCCATCCTCAACCCGAAAAGGCCCCACAAGCTCATCTTTGATGATACCAGCCCAAACCAGTAGTCCACCTCCACCTTGCTGGCGTCTGAGTCGGACTGGAGCTCTCTGCCCTTTACCAATCCAGCCACGGGCCCATCCATCTGGCCCATCAAGACTCACTCTCATTTCATCAGTCCATAAAACCTTAGAAAAATCAGTCTTGAGATATTTCTTGGCCCAGTCTTGATGTTTCAGCTTGTGTGTCTTGTTCAGTGGTGGTCGTCTTTCAGCCTTTCTTACCTTGGCCATGTCTCTGAGTATTGCACACCTTGTGCTTTTGGGCACTCCAGTGATGTTGCAGCTCTGAAATATGGCCAAACTGGTGGCAAGTTGCATCTTGGCAGCTGCACGCTTGACTTTTCTCAGTTCATGGGCAGTTATTTTGCGCCTTAGTTTTTTCACACGCTTCTTGCGACCCTGTTGACTATTTTGAATGAAACGCTTGATTGTTCGATGATCACGCTTCAGAAGCTTTGCAATTTTAAGAGTGCTGCATCCCTCTGCAAGATATCTCACTATTTTTGACTTTTCTGAGCCTGTCAAGTCCTTCTTTTGACCCATTTTGACAAAGGAAAGGAAGTTGCCTAATAATTATGCACACCTAATATAGGGTGTTGATGTCATTAGACCACACCCCTTCTCATTACAGAGATGCACATCACCTAATATGCTTAATTGGTAGTAGGCTTTCGAGCCTATACAGCTTGGAGTAAGACAACATGCATAAAGAGGATGATGTGGTCAAAATACTCATTTGCCTAATAATTCTGCACGCAGTGTATATGAAAATTGAAATTAGTGTCTAAGTATGACAGTTATCCTTTAAGGAGGTGGTGGATGTGGCTGTGTAGGTGGAAGTGGCGGTGGAGGAGGAGGTAGCCAACACTTGGGTGAGGCCGGTATACATGTCTATTCTGCAAAAGGTACGGACAAGTCCTGTGGGATCCCTGCCTGGTTCATTTTAATGAACGTGAGCTTGTCCACATTGGCTGTGGACAGGCGGATGCGCTTGTCTGTGATAACCCCCTCCTGCCGTGCTAAAGAAATGTTCAGACCAGTGGCGTACCTACCATATAGGCAGACCACACAGCTGCTATGGGGCCAGTGAGGAAGGGGGGCCCGCAGTGGAGGAGAGGCCCCGCCCCCTAATTGCTCCAGTCTATCTTCCTAAAGCTAAAGGACCTTGGATGATGTCTTCACAGGTCCTGTAAGGGAACTGCACAGTGTAAAGTGTAGTTCCCAGGTTAGAACAGTGCAACTATCAGGACCTGTGATGACATTATCTTCAACACCACAGGTCCTGCAGGATCTAGCAAAGGAACTGCACCAAAAATGGTGTAGTTCCCAGGTTTGAAAGGTATATCTGCCAGGACCTGGCATCATCACAAGTCCTTTAACGCCTAATAGCAAGTATTAGAAGTTCACAATCAGCTCTGCATTGATCCATACAGACTGGAGTGGAAAGAGGAGGTCCTCCACTTTTCTCTTCATTTGCCCCCCACCCCATGCCCTGTTTTACTGTATTGCTCACTCACATATAATACTTCAGACAGTTACAGTGACAACTACCTCATGTACCTTGACACACAGTGACCATAATGTAGAAATGACCACATATATCTGTACGCACTGCATCTATTATAACTATTATAGCGCTGTATGTATGTATATATATATATATATATATATATATATATATACACACATACACTCACCTAAAGAATTATTAGGAACACCTGTTCTATTTCTCATTAATGCAATTATCTAGTCAACCAATCACATGGCAGTTGCTTCAATGCATTTAGGGGTGTGGTCCTGGTCAAGACAATCTCCTGAACTCCAAACTGAATGTCAGAATGGGAAAGAAAGGTGATTTAAGCAATTTTGAGCGTGGCATGGTTGTTGGTGCCAGACGGGCCTGTCTGAGTATTTCACAATCTGCTCAGTGACTGGGATTTTCACGCACAACCATTTCTAGGGTTTACAAAGAATGGTGTGAAAAGGGAAAAACATCCAGTATGCGGCAGTCCTGTGGGCAAAAATGCCTTGTGGATGCTAGAGGTCAGAGCAGAATGGGCCGACTGATTCAAGCTGATAGAAGAGCAACGTTGACTGAAATAACCACTCGTTAAAACCGAGGTATGCAGCAAAGCATTTGTGAAGCCACAACACGCACAACCTTGAGGCGGGTGGGCTACAACAGCAGAAGACCCCACCGGGTACCACTCATCTCCACTAAAAATAGGAAAAAGAGGCTACAATTTGCACGAGCTCACCAAAATTGGACAGTTGAAGACTGGAAAAATGTTGCCTGGTCTGATGAGTCTCGATTTCTGTTGAGACATTCAAATGGTAGTGTCCGAATTTGGCGTAAACAGAATGAGAACATGTATCCATCCTCTGATGGCTACTTCCAGCAGGATAATGCACCATGTCACAAAGCTCGAATCATTTCAAATTGGTTTCTTGAACATGACAATGAGTTCACTGTACTAAAATGGCCCCCACAGTCACCAGATCTCAACCCAATAGAGCATCTTTGGGATGTGGTGGAACGGGAGCTTCTTGCCCTGGATGTGCATCCCTCAAATCTCCATCAACTGCAAGATGCTATCCTATCAATATGGGCCAATAGTTCTAAAGAATGCTATCAGCACCTTGTTGAATCAATGCCATGTAGAATTAAGGCAGTTCTGAAGGCAAAAGGGGGTCCAACACCGTATTAGTATGGTGTTCCTAATAATTCTTTAGGTGAGTGTATATACACACACACACACACACATATAGCATATATTACACAGTATTATAGATGCAGTGTGTACAGATATATAGTATATACAGCAGGGTACTAATATGTGAGGTATAATAGATGCAGTGTGTACAGGTATATAGTATATACAGCAGTGTACTGATATGTGAGGTGCAAGGTATAATAGATGCAGTGTGTACAGATATATAGTATATACAGCAGTGTACTGATATGTGAGGTACGAGGTATAATAGATGCAGTGTGTGTACAGGTATATTGTCTATACAGCAGTGTACTGATCCGTGAGGTACGAGGCATAATAGATGCAGTGTGTACAGATATATAGTATATACAGCAGTGTACTGATATGTGAGGTACGAGGCATAATAGATGCAGTGTGTACAGATATATAGTATATACAGCAGGGTACTGATATGCGAGGTACGAGGTATAATAGATCCAGTGTGTACAGGTATATTGTCTATACAGCAGTGTACTGATACGTGAGGTATGAGGTATAATAGATACAGTGTGTACAGATATATACACTGCTCAAAAAAATAAAGGGAACACAAAAATAACACATCCTAGATCTGAATTAATTAAATATTCTTCTGAAATACTTTGTTCTTTACATAGTTGAATGTGCTGACAAAAAAATTACACAAAAATAAAAAAATGGAAATCAAATTTTTCAACCCATGGAGGTCTGGATTTGGAGTCACACTCAAAATTAAAGTGGAAAAACACACTACAGGCTGATCCAACTTTGATGTAATGTCCTTAAAACAAGTCAAAATGAGGCTCAGTAGTGTGTGTGGCCTCCACGTGCCTGTCGGACCGCCCTACAACGCCTTTTCATGCTCCTGATGAGGTGGCGGACGGTCTCCTGAGGGATCTCCTTCCAGACCTGGACTAAAGCATCTGCCAACTCCTGGACAGTCTGTGGTGCAACGTGACGTTGGTGGATAGAGCGAGACATGATGTCCCAGATGTGCTCAATTGGATTCAGGTCTGGGGAACGTGCAGGCCAGTCCATAGCATCAATGCCTTCGTCTTGCAGCAACTGCTGGCACACTCCAGCCACATGAGGTCTAGCATTGTCTTGCATTAGGAGGAACCCAGGGCCAACCGCACCAGCATATGGTCTCACAAGGGGTCTGAGGATCTCATCTCGGTACCTAATGGCAGTCAGGCGAGCACATGGAGGGCTGTGCGGCCCTCCAAAGAATGCAACCCCACACCATTACTGACCCAATGCCAAACCGGTCATGCTGGAGGATGTTGCAGGCGTCAGAACGTTCTCCACGGCGTCTCAAGACTCTGTCACGTCTGTCACATGTGCTCAGTGTGAACCTGCTTTCATCTGTGAAGAGCACAGGGCGCCAGTGGCGAATTTGCCAATCTTGGTGTTCTCTGGCAAATGCCAAACGTCCTGCACGGTGTTGGGCTGTAAGCACAACCCCCACCTGTGGAAGTCGGGACCTCATATCACCCTCATGGAGTCTGTTTCTGACCGTTTGAGCAGACACATGCACATTTGTGGTCTGCTGGAGGTCATTTTGCAGGGCTCTGGCAGTGCTCCTCCTGTTCCTCCTTTCACAAAGGCGGAGGTAGCGGTCCTGCTGCTGGGTTGTTGCCATCCTACGGCCTCCTCCACGTCTCCTGATGTACTGGCCTGTCTCCTGGTAGCACCTCCATGCTCTGGACACTACGCTGACAGAGACAGCAAACCTTCTTGCCACAGCTCGCATTGATGTGCCATCCTGGATAAGCTGCACTACCTGAGCCACTTGTGTGGGTTGTAGACTCCATCTCATGCTACCACTAGAGTGAAAGCACCGCCAGCATTCAAAAGTGACCAAAACATCAGCCAGGAAGCATAGGAACTGAGAAGTGGTCTGTGGTCACCACCTGCAGAACCACTCCTTTATTGGGGGTGTCTTGCTAATTGCCTATAATTTCCACCTGTTGTCTATCCCATTTGCACAACAGCATGTGAAATTGATTGTCACTCAGTGTTGCTTCCTAAGTGGACAGTTTGATTTCACAGAAGTGTGATTGACTTGGAGTTACATTTTGTTGTTTATGTGTTCCCTTTATTTTTTTGAGCAGTGTAGTATATACAGCAGTGGGGTCCCAATTTAGATTCTTGCTATGGGGCCCAGTGATTTCTATGTACGCCCCTGGTTCAGACAATACACTGGCTGCAGGGCAGGCCAGCACCTCTAAGGCGTAAAGGGGAAGCTCTGGCCATGTGCCCAATTTGGGGACCCAGAAGTTGAAGGGGGCAGACCCGTCATTCAGTACGTGTAGGCGTGTGCACACATACTGCTCCACCATGTTGCCGAAATGCTGCCTCGTGCTAAGACGTTCCATATCAGCTGGTGGTGCTGGTTGTTGTGGAGTGCTGACAAAGCTTTTCCACATTTCGGCCATGCTAACCCTGCCTTCTGAGATGCTGGCGATGCCCCAGCTGCGTTGATGACCTCTTCCTCCTCCTAAGCCTTTTCCCTGTGCTTGCACTGACCCCACGCTGTCAGGTGGGAATGCCATGAGCAGCGCGTCTACCAGCGTGTGCTTGTACTGGCGCATCTTCCGATTAGTATCAGACGTTTTTACTAAATTTAGTTTCCTGTCAGCAATGCAGAGCAGGGTTTTTTTACCGCCAAAAATGGCTGAATGTCAATCATCAATGTAACAGACGAATTTTAGAAATTTAGGTCCCTGTCACCCATGCAGAGCAGGGGTTTGTATACAACAAAAATGGTAAAATGTCACCAGAGAATGTAACAGATGATTTTTAGAAATTTAGGTCCCTGTCACCTATGCAGAACAGGGGTTTGTATACGGCAAAAATGGTAAACTATCACCCAAGAATGTAACAGACTCTTTTGCACCCTGCTCCCTCTTTTGCTGTGCTGGTGCCTCTGTGCGACCACAGCCTCTTCCTCCAAACTGCACATGTCACTCGCATGACCTTGATTCCATGTGGGGTCGAATACCTCATCATCCTCCACCTTGTCGGTCTGCAGACTGCAGAAAGCCCCAGCAGTTGGCACCTGTGTTTTGTCATCATCGGAGACATGCTGAGGTGATCTTCCCATGTCCTCATCCTGAAACATAAGTGGTTGGGCATCAGTGCACTCAATCTCTTCCACTTCTGGGGCAGGGTTATGTGGATGGCCCTGGGAAACCCTGCCAGCAGAGTCATCAAAAAGCATAAGAGACTGCTGCATGACTTGGGGCTCAGACTGCTTGCCTGATTTTCAAGGGGGTGAGTTGAAAGACAGATGGTCATGGGCTGTAGGTGCCAACTCTGAGCTTTCAGCAGGGGACTGGGTGGGAGAAAATGTAAAGAAACTGGAGGCACTGTCAGCCACCCAATCTACTATTGCCTGTACTTGTTCTGGCCTCACCATTCGGGCCTACCAAATAATGCTGAAGGTTCCGTCGCCTACTTGCACCTGAGGAAGGTGTTGCACTTGGGCGTGTAGCTGGCACAGATCGACCACGTCCTCTAAATACAACAGCAGCTCCACCAACACCAGCAGCAGCAGCACCACGACCAGGGCCACGTCCCTTGTTTGACGCTCTCCTCATTTTTTGCGGTCAACCACCAAAGTAACAGACATTTTTACTAAATTAAGTTCCTTGTAAACAATGCAGAGCAGGGTTTTTTTGACAGCCAAAATGGGTTAATGTCACCCAACAATGGAACAGACGAGTTTTTTAAGCTTATTGCCTGGTCTGCTATGCAGTGCAGGCAGCAAACGTACTTTATTGGCAAAAATGTCACCCCTACAATGGAACAGATGGATTTGCTGAATTTATATGCCTGCCTGTCACATATGCAGTGCAGGCCCCACAATGGAACAGATGGATTTAACTGATTATATTTCACTCTCAGAAATGCAGCACATGGGTACTTTACAGAAAAAAAGGGGATATGTCACCCCCTGGGTCCCTTAACTCACAGACAGTATTATTTTCCCTTCGCCTGGCACATATGCAGTGCAGGTGCACTTTGAAAATGGGTATATGTCGGCCACTGAATTACAAGAACAGGATTAAATGATTGTCTCTGGCACATATGCAGTGCTGGTGCACAAAATGGAAGCCAATGCCCACCTAACTAACGGATTAAAACTTTTTTTTCAGTCTCACTGGGCTCAGGGCAGGGTATAAAAGTGTTGCATTGGACCCCCAAAAACAAAAAACGCTGTAGATCGCTGACTTCACACCAAGTGCAGATATCAGTATTGCCTAATCTCTCCCTCACAGCAGCAGCATCCTATCCCTACAACTAGTAAGAGCAGAGTGACATGCGGCGCTACGTGACTCCAGCTTATATAGAGGCTGGGTTACATGCTGCACTTAGCCAATCACAGCCATGCCATTAGTAGGCATGGCTGTGATGGCTTCTAAGGGCACACAAGATAAAAGCTTGTTGATTGGCTGCCCTGCAGCCTTTCAACAAGCTCCATTAAATCGCCGAACACCGAACTCGAACTTTTATAAAAATGTCCGGGTTCGGGTCCGGGTATAAAAAACACTAAAGTTCGGTACGAACTTGAACTTTACAGTTCGGGATCGCTCAACCCTAATCAAGATTGTTATATTAGTTTTTTTACAGATTTTATGTTATTTTAAGTCATTTCCCTATCCCTATTTGTTTGCTGGGCACTTGCCATGCTCTTAAGCACATTTTTCTGCCTTTTGCAGTGAAATATAATCAGTAAATACAACTTGGACATTGTTTGTGAAAAAACTTTTTTGCCATAAAGCACCTTTGCGGCCTGCGCTGTATTTGTGTTGGTGAAAAAAAAATACATTTTCTTTGGCCAGAAAATACCTTAAATACACTAAATTCATCTGTTGGATTGTGGGGTGACATATTCACAGTTTGGTCTTTCAACTAACCCTGCAGACTGCACTGCATATCTGACAGCCAGGCCAATAAATTCAGCAAATCCATCTGTAGACTTGTGGGGTGACATTTCCACGGTTATCAGGCCAGTCATTCACAAGTGGCTCGGATGGTGGGTTCCTGCACCAACATAGGCCAGGTACACAATTGTACAGCCAGGGCACATGTGCAATGCACCATTTTTACACCCCTGACACAAAGATAATTTATCTGTATGTTCAATCTGTGGCTGACCTTCCTACAGCAATTTTTGGGTGGGCGCAATGCAACATGTAAAATAAATATTAATAATTTGATACTTAATCCGTCTGTTAGTTCGGTGGGCGACAAAACAATTTTTTTGTGGAGTAAACCTGCACCTGCATATGTGCCAGGGACAATAATATAGTTAATCCGTCTCTGAGTTCAGGGTTGACATATTTGCATATTTGCCTGTGATATACCCCTGCTCTACATAGCGGACAGGCAAATAACTTTGAAAAATTTGTCTGTTACATTGTTGGGTGACATTCACCAATTTTTGGCTTTGATATACCCCTGCTCTACATAGCGGACAGGGAAATAAATTTCTCAAAAATTCATCTATTACATTGCTGTGTGAAATTAAACAATTTTTGGCTGTGATATACTCCTGTTCTGCATAGCGGACAGGGAAATAATTTTGAAAAATTTGTCTGTTACATTGTTGGGTGACATTCACCAATTTTTGGCTTTGATATACCCCTGCTCTACATAGCGGACAAGGAAATAAATTTCTCAAAAATTGGTCTGTTACATTGTTGGGTGACAAATTCTCATCTTTTGCGCTAGAAAGTACATTTGCGGTCTACACTGCATTTATGAGAGTCCAATAAAACCATTAAATACTGATGTTACATTGTTGGTTGAAGAAATTACACTTTTTTTGCTAGATAGTACATATGCAGCCTGTGCTGCATTTCTGGCAGTCAAATTAAACCAGTAAATACTGCTGTTACATTGCTGTTTGACAAATTCAAATTTTTTTGGACAGTGAAGTAATTGTATTAAATTCAACTGTCACACTGTTGCGTGACCTCAATAATTTTTTTCTCTTTATGACACTGGCACAGCCTTACTGTCAGTGAACTTAATTGTTGACTATTGACGGTTACATTGTTGCCTGACATAAACCATCTGTTAGGTTCGTGGGTGAACACAAAGAATGAGGAGAGCGTCAAATAAGGGACGTGGCCCTGGTCGTGGTGCTGCTGGGGTTGGTGGAGCTCCTGTTGCAGGTAGAGGACGTGGTCGATCTGTTTAAGCTACACGCCCAAGTGAAACACCTTCCTCAGGGCCGAGTAAGCGACAGAAACTTCAGCATTATTTGGTAGGCCCGAATGCGGCTCTACGAATGGTGAGGCCAGAACAAGTACAGGCGATAGTAGATTGGGTTGCTGACAGTGCCTCCAGTTCCTTCACATTGTCTCCCACCCAGTCCCCTGCTGAAAGCTCAGAGTTGGCACCTACAGCCCATGGCCATCTGTCTTTCAACTCACCCCCTTGAAAATCAGGCAAGCAGTCTGAGCCCCAAGTCATGCAGCAGTCTCTTATGCTTTTTGATGACTCTTCTGGCAGGGTTTCCGTGGGCAATCCACATAGCCCTGCCCCAGAAGTGGAAGAGATTGAGTGCACTGATGCCAAACCACTTATGTTTCAGGATGAGAGCATGGGAAGACCACCGCAGCACGTCTCTGATAATGACGAAACACAGGTGCCAACCGCTGTTTCTTTCTGCAGTCTGCAGACCGACAAGGAGGGCAGGGGTAAATAGTGGGTGGAAGATGATGTGGAGGATGATGAGGTACTAGACCCCACATGGAATCAAGGTCATGCGAGTGACGTGTGCAGTTTGGAGGAAGAGGCGGTGGTTGCACAGAGGCACCAGCACAGCAAAAGAGGGAGCAGGGTGCAAAAGCGTCTGTTACATTCTTAGGTGACATTTTACAATTTTTGCCGTATACAAACCCCTGCTCTGCATAGCTGACAGGGACCTAAATTTTGTAAAATAGTCTATTCCATTGGTGGGTGACATGAACCCAGTTTTGCCTTGAATAAACCCCTGCTCTGCCTAGGTGACAGGGACCTAAATTTCTAAAAATCATCTATTGCATTCTCGGGGGACTTTTTACCATTTTTGCCATATACAAACCCCTGCTCTGCATAGGTGACAGGGACCTAAATTTCGAAAATTCGTCTATTACATTGATGGTTGACATTAAGCCATTTTTGCCTGTGAAAAACCCCTGCTCTGCATTGCTAACAGGGAACTAAATTTAGTAAAAACATTTGTTACTGATCGAAAGATGCGCGACTAATAGCGCACACTGGTAGACGCGCTGTTGATGGCATTCCCACCTGACAGCGGGGGCTCAGTGCAAGCACAAGGTGAAGACTGAGAAGGAGGAAGAGGTCGCCAATGCAGCTGGGGCACCGCCAGCACCTCAGAAGGCAGGGTTAGCATGGCCGAAATGTGGAAAACTTTTGTCAGCACGCCACAACAACCAGCACCACCAGCTGATACAGAACGTTTTAGCAGGAGGCAGCATTTCAGCAACATAGTGGAGCAGTATGTGTGCACACACCTACACGTACTGACTGATGGGTCTGCCCCCTTCAACTTCTAGGTCTCCAAATTAGGCACATGGCCTGAGCTTGCTCTTTACGCTTTGGAGGTGCTGGCCTGCCCTGCAGCCAATGTATTGTCCGAACGTTTATTTAGCACGATAGGAGGGGGTTATCAAAGAGAAGCGCAGCCGCCTGTCCACAGCCAATGTGGACAAGCTCACGGTTATTAAAATGAACCAGGCAGGGATCCCACAAATAAAAAACAAAATAAAAAAACTGTGTTAGCTACCTCCACCGCCGCTTCCACCTACACTGCCACATCCACCGTCTCTTCAACCTTCTACTCCATATGGACCTCCTCCTCCAAGATCAAGATTATTATTTTTTATTTTTACGTATTTTATGTTATTTTAAGTCATTTCCGTATCCACATTTGTTTGCAGAGCACTTGCCATGCTCTTAACCACATGTTGCTGCCTTTTGCAGCCCTCTAGCCCTTTCCATGACTTTTTTAGAGCCATTTTAGTGCTCCAAAGTTCGGCTCCCTATTGACTTCAATGGGGTTCGGGGTCAAGTTAGGGTCAAATTCGGGTCCCGAACTCGAACTTTTTTGCAAAGTTCGGCCAAACCCGTCGAACCCGAACTTCCAGGTGTCCGCTCAACTCTAATTATAACCAAGGTAATATGTGCAATATAGAATATGTATGGCCAAGTCTGCCAAATGATCATTCACCAGATGATTTTTTTGTTCAACTGCTGATCAGTCTTCAACCATCAACCAACTTTTGTTCAATGTGTATGGCCACCTTTATAAATACCTTGAGCACAGCAAAAGACTTCTTTGTGACATAAACCATGAGGCTCATACAATAAAGCAAATAAATTCACATCCATGTTATAAGCCAAATAAAATCTGACAATTACAAATTTTGCAGCTGCTATTTGCAATCCTGTTTATTGCAGGCATCATTTAATGCTATGATCTGTACAAGTCCATGTTCTTCCAAGCTTATTTGTCACGCCAAAAAACAGCATGACTGCAACACACATAAACTGAATATTTGCAAAAAGGAACAAAGATCCTTCTTCTGCAACATCTAATTAGGGATTAGTTTAATATTCATTGCAATGGCAGCGAGCATAATGTTTGCATCTGATATTCATGTGTCTGTCACATTTGCTTCTGCAGGTATTCCATTTGTGGCGCAGGGAGAAGCACAGATTACCCATTCTTTGCTGTATTTATGATAAGAAAGAGGAAGAGGGTGGAAAAGGGCATGTAAAATTGTTTGACAGAAGGGCTCAGCTGAAGCAATTGCTGATCTGCTTCTTGCTGAGAGCGGAGATGAGGAGGATTTTTATCTGTGAGTTTCCTAAGGGAAAAAAAAAAGTTTTTCTTCACTTTGTGTATTTAAAATATATCATATAAAAGAGATTGGAAAATGTGATCAGAGCTTATGGGGGGGGAGCTGCTAAATATGAAAGCATTTAGTTTACTCAAGGTGAACTTAGATTAAAGTAGATCAACTGCATCAAAGAGAAATGCTTGGACTGCAGGGACCTTCCATACAAAAAACGACTATACACCAGTGTTTTGGGTTAAGTGGGATTGGCCACAGCTTTATTAAATTAAACCATCCTTAAGTCTATGCCCTTTAATCCAAATACCGAACACCATCAATGTTCTCTATCTCATCCTAATGCAAGCTATTGAACAGCTAGCATGAGGACCTCTATTTCTTTCTTCGGGCACAGACTACCACCACAGCTGTGACAATTACCTATAGCAAATGGAGAACTCGGCCCTGGTGTATCGACCAGCTGCTATAGAAAGAGTCAATAGACTTAAAAGGATTAAGAGAAAATAAACAGAACATCAATTCCATATAACGAAATCTAAACATAACATAAATATAAATATCATAAATAGAAAAAAAAGGGTGGGGTGGTTGGGTGTTCCTCACGCTGACTCCCGACAAAGGTAAGCAGTTACCACACCCCGGCTCTTTTATAAACTTCCCAGCTCCAGCCCCCATAACCTAACAGGCGGGAAAAGGGGGTACAAATCCTCCAATCCCCTTTCTTTTACTTTTCCCTGCAGTCCCTGGCCCTTTCATTAACCATTTCATGGCCTTCTAGACTGCAGGGATCATCACACATAACAAGCCCTCTGAAACAAACTCCCTTTTTTCCCGCTTTTAGCACAACTCTCCACCTTCCATACAAATAACAACTATACACCAATGTTTTGGGTTAAGTGGGATTGGCCACAGCTTTATTAAATTAAACCATCCTTAAGTCTATGCCCTTTAATCCAATACCAAATACCATCAATGTTCTCTATCTCATCTGAATGCAAGCTGTTGGAAAGCAAGCATGAGGTCCTCCCTTTCTTTCTTTGGGCACAGACTACCACCACCGAGGAAGGCAGAGTAGACCTACTCTGAATTCCGACCAACCCCACCCAACAAAGCCAACGCTCTTTCGGTCCCATCCTGCAATCCAGCCAGAAATATTTCTAGGCCAATCTGGTTTAAATGTATGCCATCTGGCAAAATAAGAGCCTGGTTGTCCCCTTTGAGCTTCCTATGCCGCAAAACAACACCTCTTTGACTTCTAACAAACTTAGAAACTTTGACATTACAACACCCGACGACACCTCTCAATAGCTGCCACATTCCAAGCCCATTGCCAGCGGCACTGCAAAATAATCTCCGACCAGACCATAATCACTTTACTAAAAAATCTAGTAAAACGACCCAAATCCTGTCTAATCAACAAAATCTGATATCCTATCTTAACCTTACCTAAGTCGTTTCCACCTACGTGGATGATCAACACTAAGTTATCTACACCTTGACGGCAAATGTCTACCACCTCAGGTAACACACCAGCCCCTCGCAAACCTCTAATTCCTCTTCAATGTACCTCCACATCCAGAATCCCTAGAGATAAACCAACAGGACAAATTTTGGCCCTCTGTTCAGACCAAAAGATGAAGGAGTGACCGACCAACCAAACTTGAACACGCTCTAGACGAAAGAAACAGAAAATTATTGACAAATTGCCCTCTCCTTACATAGTTAACAACTCTGGTCTAATTTGCGATCTGAAACAAGTGGATCTCCACCTACCTAACTTTTTCATAGTGCGTCCCAAATTCACCAGTGGGAAAACCCAATTTTCAAAACAGGTTTTAAAAATGGAAGCAAAACTGAAATCTTGATAGTGAGAGACCAGACTGGTGAGCCAAAAAGGAGCCCTCCCCTGAGCGCAAACGTTCAAAATCAGAAACTAATACAACCGGACAACCTGCCAACCCCAATGGGCCAATGGATATCCAATGACCATGCCCCACCTGATCTGTCTTTGACTTACGGACACATATCCTCATGCGACCCGCTATGAAACACACATCCTTGGAAAACAAACCGCCTGGCTTGCGCTGGCTAGCTGATACTAACTTGCATATGCGGAGGGCAGCAAAAAAGGCAAAAGCGAAAGCCTCAACAAATAAGCCAAGCTTCCAGGAATCAAAGCACACCACTTCCAAAATTGTAATTTAGCGCAAATATAAGAAAACTGGTCTCCCATCCCTTAACAATCTGCTGCACTAGAAAGTGCTTTGTAACGTCCTGTAAGCCATGTAGCTGTAAAAAGAAAGACACCCCCGATAATCCCTTACGAATCACATTCGGTGAGAATGAAATATTACGTAATCGCACTAGAAATTGAAGAACAGCCTGCAGCAACTCATCAGGCTGTGTAGGGACAATGCCCCCAATACCTGACAACCATCGCAACCAGAATGTTTTATGACTCTGCCAAGTGCCTTCTGATACTGAAGCCTGAATCAGCTTTACAAGTTCCTCTCTATCAGGTTCCATAACAATTCCGGGCAGGAAGCCCCCTCCTCGTCTGCCAGTGGGTGAAGTTCCCAAAATTGAGTCATCTGTGAACGAGATAAAGCATCAGCTAAAATATTTTGTCTACCCGGGACATGTTTTGCCCTAAACCAAATATTCAAATGAAGGCAACAAAGAATCAAATGTCTGAGAAGCGCTAAGACAGACAAAGATGAAGACGATTGTTTGTTGACCACCTGCACCACTGCCATATTGTCTGTCCAAAAACAGATCTTCTTATTGGCCATCTCCCTTCCCCATAGGTCCACTGACACCACTATCGGGGACAGTTCTAGCAGAGTCAAATTACGTGTCAAACCCAAGGCACTCCAACTAACTGGCCAACGATCCCAACACCAATGAGATCTGAGAATTGCCCCAAAACCATCACCCCCAGCTGCATCACAGACACAAATCAACATTAGACACTTCCAATTCCTGACAAATCACCCATCTGTTAAAAGAATGTAAAAAGGATTGCCACACCAACAGATCCTCCTTCAAGGTTCTTGTAAGACGTATAAAATGATGAGCGTGTGGCACCCCGCACTTGGCCAACGATAAAAACGCTGACCTTTGTGGCCAACACAAACTGACTGAACTTTGTTACTAAACGAGACAATTTGTCCTGGGGTAGCCTAAATACCATACTAACCGTGTCAATCTCCACTCCCAGAAATAATAAACATGTACATGGACCTTCTGTTTTATCCATAGAAATGGGGAGCCCCAGATTGGACATCAATACGTGGAAAGTCTGTAGTAGATACTGATACTGTGTAGAAGAGGCTGGACCCACAAACAAAAAATCATCCAAATAATGTAGCAAGGATGCACAACCTGTTTCATATCTTAATGTCCATTCCAAAGAGGAACTAAAGACTTCGAGAAAAAAAACATGAAATGGAACATCCCATGGGCAAACATAAGTCCATGAAATATTCCCCTTCCAAAAAACAACCAGGCAAATTAACACAGTCAGGATGGACTGGTAACAAACGAAACGCAGACTCAATGTCCGACTTCACTAGTAATGCCCCACGCCTGCCGAACAAAACTGCCCTATCAAAGGATGTACAGTTGCAAGAAAAAGTATGTGAACCCTTTGGAATGATATGGATTTCTGCACAAATTGGTCATAAAATGTGATCTGATCTTCATCTAAGTCACAACAATAGACAATCTCAGTCTGCTTAAACTAATAACACACAAAGAATTAAATGTTACCATGTTTTTATTGAACACACCATGTAAACATTCACAGTGCAGGTGAAAAAAGTATGTGAACCCTTGGATTTAATAACTGGTTGAACCTCCTTTGGCAGCAATAACTTCAACCAAACGTTTCCTGTAGTTGCAGATCAGACGTGCACAACGGTCAGGAGTAATTCTTGACCATTCCTCTTTACAGAACTGTTTCAGTTCAGCAATATTCTTGGGATGTCTGGTGTGAATCACTTTCTTGAGGTCATGCCACAGCATCTCAATCGGGTTGAGGTCAGGACTCTGACTGGGCCACTCCAGAAGGCGTATTTTATTCTGTTTAAGCCATTCTGTTGTTGATTTACTTCTATGCTTTGGATCGTTGTCCTGTTGCAACACCCATCTTCTGTTAAGCTTCAGCTGGTGGACAGATGGCCTTAAGTTCTCCTGCAAAATGTCTTGATAAACTTGGGAATTCATTTTTCCTTCGATGATAGCACTTTGTCCAGGCCGTGATGCAGCAAAGCAGCCCCAAACCATGATGCCCCCACCACCATACTTTACAGTTGGGATGAGCTTTTGATGTTTGTGTGCTGTGCCTCTTTTTCTCCACACATAGTGTTGTGTGTTTCTTCCAAACAACTCAACTTTGGTTTCATCTGTCCACAGAATATTTTGCCACTACTGCTGTGGAACATCCAGGTGCTCTTGTACAAACTGTAAACGTGCAGCAATGTTTTTTTTGGACAGCAGTGGCTTCCTCTGTGGTATCCTCCCATGAAATCCATTCTTGTTTAGTGTTTTACGTATCGTAGATTCGCTAACAGGGATGTTAGCATATGCCAGAGACTTTTGTAAGTCTTTAGCTGACACTCTAGGATTCTTCGTCACCTCATTGAGCAGTCTGCGCTGTGCTCTTGCAGTCATCTTTATAGGACGGCCACTCCTAGGGAGAGTAGCAGCAGTGCTGAACTTTTTCCATTTATAGACAATTTGTCTTACCGTTAACTGATGAACAGCAAGGCTTTTGGAGATACTTTTATAACCCTTTCCAGCTTTATGCAAGTCAACAATTCTTAATCGTTGGTCTTCTGAGAGCTATTTTGTGCGAGGCATCGTTTACATCAGACAATGCTTCTTGTGTGAAGCAAACCCAGAACTGGTGTGTGTTTTCTATAGGGCAGGGCAGCTGTAACCAACACCTCCAATCTCATCTCATTGATTGGACTCCAGTTGGCTGACACCTCACTCCAATTAGCTCTTGGAGATGTCATTAGTCTAGGGGTTCACATACTTTTTCCACCTGCACTGTGAATGTTTACATGGTGTGTTCAATAAAAACATGGTAGAATTTAATTATTTGTGTGTTATTAGTTTAAGCAGACTGTGAATATCTATTGATGTGACTTAGATGACGATCAGATCACATTTTATGACCAATTTGTGCAGAAATCCATATCATTCCAAAGGGTTCACATACTTTTTCTTGCAACTGTATATGAAACTGTTGCATCCTCTTTGGCGATACTGTCATTTACCGAAGTCCCAGGTGGGAAAGAAAGATGGTGTATTAACCTAAACTTCCCCACCTCCTTTTCTGGGACAAAACCCAAAGGAAACACTATCAAATTCGGAAGCGGAGTTTCCGAAAAGGGGCCCGCCATACGTCCTAATGCTACCTCCTTCCTGAGCTTCTCTCTGGCCACTCCAAAGTTTTCCTTGACTGATTTCCAGTTAGAACATAACTGCAAATAAGACTGCTCATGTGGGATGAAAAACCCCTGCGTAAATCCATCAAGCAGGAGTTTTGCTTCCTGGGTACGCCTCTAACCAAACCTGAAGGACCAGGCTTTTCACCGGGGTTCTCTGCTGCACCCGGAGTACCCATCCTGGCTGGCTGACGTGATCGCTGGAAACAGCGGACTGCCAAATGACTCCCTCCGCATATGGAGCACTCATGACGGAACTTGCAGGTGGCATAGAAGTGGCAGTGCCCCTCATTATACAACCAGCAAGTTCCAAAGGACTTGGAGGATGCTGCACTGGTCTGCTGACCTGATGCAGCAGAACTTCCCTGGAAGGGCCGCTGTGGACTTTGTGCCAATATCAATTGGATCCAAGCATCCGTTGCTTTTGATGCCCAATCAACCGACGGGCTAACTGCTAAACGCAGACGAAACTCTTCATCTTAGCGCCGCCCCGCCATGAAGTTTGTATGCACTAAAAATCGTATCTAAATAAATCAAAAGCTTGGGACCCTTTGACTGATCTGTCTGACATATTACATGGGCAAAAAAGGCCTGCAACCAGTTTCCAAAAGTTTTAGCAACTTTCGGAATCTTATATGAACCCCTTTCAAAGGAACATTCTTTGTCTATGGTAACCTCATCGGGAAACCAATGACCATATGTCTACATAATCTCCCCTGGCTATCTGATCTCTAACATCTTTGGACAAATGAGTACCCAATGGCGCTACCCCTCCAAAAACAGAATCTCTAAACATCAGACCAGAAACCTCTAGACCCTTAACCTTCTGTACACTCTCTGGAGAAATTAAAGACCCTGCTGTAACTGTCTGACCCTCAACGTGTCTCAAGACTGTCTGTAAAGCTGAAACGAAATCCTTATTGCCTGCAGATGTAGGTGCCGATAAAGCCGACCAGGCCGGAAAACAGGAGTACTCACCGCCTGATGCCATCTGCACGGGAACAGAAGGTGGGAGCGTAGCAGCTGCCGATACTGAAGGCTGTTCAGAGGGGACTGCCAAGGTCTGCGGAGAAGCCCTGCTGATCCTGTGACTGATTCCACGTGGGCCGCTGATCGAGTGTGGGCAGAAGAGTGATGGCTGCTATGTGAGTGCGGTGGTGTAGAGGGGGATGAGTAAGATGATGAAGAAGAGAAATGGCTCCGCGAAGGCAAATGCCACTGATCCCTACTGTATCGCCTGGATCTCGAAACCCGACCTCTGCATCTCTTGTGCCTGGAATGAGATCTTCTGTGTTGTTGTGATGGAGTACCTGCAAATGTAGCAGCAGAAAGATTATCCCACACTCGTAGGGAAGGCACCAAATCCTGACCCACTAAGGTATGGCTCACACCTATCTGAGAGTCCTGGACCAGCTGACTCTGGGACACAGGCACCCTCATGCAGGCAGAGGACTCTGCTGCCACCTGCTGACCGAAATGGGGAAAAGCAGCAGCATTAACAGAAGCCTGAAGGGGGAGGACACCATCAACAGATCTGTGAATGCACATGCAGCCCTACCTCCCCTGGCCCTATTCTGGTGCCCCGATTGCAGCTGCCCTGCAAAGCCGACCAGGAGCCTTAACTCTATGCCCCCTGGATGGGGGAGGCTTTTTCTGGGAAGATATATGAGGGGAACTGGGGCTGAGGCGTGTGGGTGGGCGACTGTGCCTATGCGGCCTACCTCCTTCATCTGAGCTACAAGGCACAGCAGCCACAGCAACAGGAGCTTCCCTGCATTTTTCCACGACCTCCTACAGCCAGCCTGTACCCTCCTGGGACACCATAGCCAGGATGAGCTGTTGTAATGCATCTGCCATGAGAAGAAAGAAACTGGATGCTGCCCTCTTGTTTGGCAGTTACCACACCCAGGCTCTTTTATAAACTTCCCAGCTCCACCCCCCATAACCCAATGAGAAAAAGGGGTACACATCCTCCAGTTTCCTTTCTTTAACTTTTCCCTGCAGTCCCTAGCCCTCTCATTAACCATTTCATGGCCTTCTAAACCAGCAACAGACAGTATCAATATGATTGGATTTAAAAAGCCTCAGTACTCACTAGGCCTCCTGCACATGACCTTATCTGCTTTACGGTCCACAAATAGTGACTCCGCAAAATATAGATGCGGTCCATATGCATCTTGAAATTTTTGCGGGACCTACTGTAAAAAAGCAACAATAGGACAGGTTCCACCGATGTGAACAACACACAGGTGACATCCCAGTGCTATCCTTTTTTTTGTGTGGACCCATAGAAATGAATGGGTCCGTGTGTGCAATCCACAAAGATGATCGTTCAGACACTGACCAAAAATATGGTCTTGTGCATGAAGCCTTAGAGTCACTTTTTTGGCCACTTTCACACAATCAGTATTTAGTTAGTATTTTGGATTAGTATTTCTCTGTAGAACCTACAGAGAAAAGTATAATGGACAGATTTTGTACCTCTTCTTGTTTTGGACATGCTCTTCATTTTGACTAAGGATATTCACATCTGTGGTGTGAAATCGCATAGCCAGATAATGTTGCAAACCGCCGAATCCCGATTAACTACAATGGGCTATGACAGTGATTCGTCCTCTTTCTGGAATATTGCCAGGTTTTGGCTGGACAAAAAGTTGTGCATGCACAACTTTTTGTCCTACTGATAGCTTTCATTTATGCTAAAAATGACCAGATCCCTGTCAGATCTATTTTAAGATAATGAGGATCCGGCGGTTTGCAACATTTTTAGGCTATCCCAGATATGGTGAACTCCAGCAGGCTGTTCCTATGTTGGAACAGCCTGACAAATTTCACACTGCAGATGTGAACATAGGGTTGCAAATACTGATTAAAAATTCTGATCAAATACTGTCTGTGTGAAAGTTGCCTTAGCCTGGATTTCCATAGGACAGCCATTATGCAGTGGTCACAACCCCACCTAGCAGATAACTGGAACATTCATAGGGGTCAATTATCGAGAACAAGCATGCGGACAAACATTCATTCCTTATAATTTACAGATAATCTATGTGTGTAATGATTTGTTGTAATCTTATTTGTAATGATAATAAGATGACTGCTGGGAAGTAATCTCTAAGGAAAGTGTCAGCCTATTAGGAGGCTCAATCTTGGATGTGAAAACCACAAGATTTTACTTTATTGTATAAATAGTCAAAAAAAATTACAATAAAAATAATAGTACGTATATACTCCCCTATATACATTTTATAGTTAATCTTGCCGTAATTACAGTATCAAAGTTACGTGTAATTCTTGCCTCTTCAATTTCAAATACTATATACCGTAGTTACAATCCTTCCTTCAATCAAAAGAACAAAACCTACTATATAGTTAGGCAACAATATACTTTTTTCCTACATTTCTTAAAGGCACTGTGCAAATGGACATACTGTAGTTTCTTTTTTGTCTCTGACACATAATTTCTATCCATCACACAGCGGGTGTATGAAAGGGAACCAATGTTTATGCCTTTATTTAGCCCTGACTCAGGTGGAGTGAAAACCATTATTTCACAACCACCCATCAAGAGGTGAGCGTTACAGAGTGTATTAATGCCATGTTCTGTGCTCAATTGGGGAGGAAAAATCTATTAAAATCAAGGTCTTTTGTAGAATACGAGAAGGATGAAAAGCTCTCAGGTGAAATTAACTAGCAGCCCAAAATGGTAACCCATATCAACAGAGGCTTGTTAAAGGAATTTTAATACAGTTGTGTGACACGTTGATGGCAAGAACATGGAGAGAAAGAAAAGCAAAGAGGAAGGATCGGTAAAGACTGACGTGCAATTTACTGGAGACAAGTTGGGTCCAATTTGTACAGTGTTGTATTTTTATTCTTTTCTGGAGCCATAAGTAATTATTGGGTTTTACTGTCTGAATTCTTCACAATATACCATCCGTTTTCTTTGACATTTTCGTCACTGTCTCGCAAATTAGCCCTTGGCAAGAGCTGAGAGCTTCCGAGCACAGAATGTGGGATTTCTGATAATATGATCACCAACCCATTTAGAGTCTCAATATTTGGTGTAGTAGTTAAAGATGTAGCAGCATTGGGTTGGTCTGTCCTGCATCATGATAACTTACCAAGTTTAGATAAAGTAGTAGATTTACATCCAGGTCTATAGAAAGCCACAAGTCATGGTGCACCTTCAATAGAGGCAGACCATGAGACTGCTATAGGTCTGGGGAAGGGAGAACCAGCAATGAACTGCTTCTTCTCTTGTCAACATGAAAACACAGCATTTTCATGCAGACGTGACTAGAGGGAGTTCAATGCAAAGAGATTATTACAGTTTACATAGTAATTGTATAAATTGCTATGCACTAAGCGCCCCCTAGTGGTGGCTGCAGGAAGCCAGCTTTGTCTGGGAAGTAGGAGGTTTATCAACATATTTATGCCAGTTGTCTTAAGAATGAGGGCCATATTATTGAATCACCTATTCCACTTTTTAGGCATAAAAGTAAGATACAGTTGGTGAGGGAAAGGGTGACTTTTTATTACAGTTTTTTTAACCACTTAATGCATAATCTTGTATATTTACCTCATTTGTGTTAAAAGACTAAATGGAGCAAGGTCACTCTCTGAGCTTGTTCTGTATACAGCTGGTACCAACTGTATGACAAAGATGACACCTGCTGGCAGTGACAGGGAACACAACTGACTCTGATCCCCTCCAAGTAACCCCTCAGATGCCCTTGTCAATAGAGAATGCGGTATATGTGGGGTTAGAGAAAGGGAAAGACTCCCCCTGTCCTCCAACTGGAGTCCCCACAGTTAACTTGCAGGAGTCTGATCAATTGCTATGACAATCTGCGGCCTGATGAAGGCTCTATGGCCTGTCATAGTGAGCTGTGTGTGATGCTGATTCGGAAGCACACCTGACAAGCAGCTTGGGAAAACCCCATAGACTTCAGTACTATTGCAGTCTATAGGACAAGCAATCAGAAGATTGCGTGTACAAATCCCCTAGGTGGACTAAAACGTACAACAAAACAAACAAGTGTGAAACAACTGAAAATATGTCATATTCTAGGTTCTTCAAAGTAGCCACCTTTTGCTTTGATTACTGCTTTGCACACTCTTGGCATTCTCTTGATGAGCCTCAAGAGGTAGTCCCCTGAAATGGTTTTCACTTCACAGGTGTGCCCTGTCAGGTTTAATAAGTGGGATTTCTTGCTTTATAAATGGGGTTGGGACCATCAGTTGTGTTGAGAGAAGTCAGGTGGATACACAGCTGATAGTCCTACTGCATAAACTGTTAGAATTTGTATTATGGCAAGAAAAAGCAGCTAAGTAAAGAAAAACGAGTGGCCATCATTACTTTAAGAAATGAAGGTCAGTCTGTCAGCCGAAAAATTGGGAAAACTTTGAAAGTAAGGGCTATTTGACCATGAAGGAGAGTGATGGGGTGCTGCGCCAGATGACCTGGCCTCCACAGTCACCGGACCTGAACCCAATCGAGATGGTTTGGGGTGAGCTGGACCGCAGAGTGAAGGCAAAAGGGCCAATACGTGCTAAGCATCTCTGGGAACTCCTTCAAGACTGTTGGAAGACTATTTCAGGGGACTACCTCTTGAAGCTCATCAAGAGAATGCCAAGAGTGTGCAAAGCAGTAATCAAAGCAAAAGGTGGCTACTTTGAAGAACCTAGAATATGACATATTTTCAGTTGTTTCACACTTGTTTGTTATGTATATAATTCCACATGTGTTAATTCATAGTTTTGATGCCTTCATAGTCATGAAAATAAAGAAAACTCTTTGAATGAGAAGGTGTGTCCAAACTTTTGGTCTGTACTGTATATAACACACAGAAGTATTAAACCTTCAAACCACCACCTTTCCCAATTTTACAGATAAAAATAAATAATAAAAAATAAACATAATAGACATGTCCAAAAATCTCCAAAAACAATATTTATTGTGCATGTTGAACACCATACTGAAAGAAAAAGTAAAAATTGTCAAGTTGCTTTTTTTAAGTCGTCCCCCCCCCAAAAAAATGTCATATGTATTGTACCTGAAAGTCCTACCAATAAAAACTACAGTTCGCTCTGTAGAAAATTTGCCCTCACTCAACTCTGTAGACCAAAAAGTTAAAAAGTTATAGCAGTCAGAACAAGGCAATGCAAAGAAAAAAGTTTTTGCTTTTTTTTACTTTATTTTCACCACTGAAACTAGTGACTTACCACAGCAATCACTACTGCCTGGAAGAAAACAAAGACTGGTGTAGACCAGAGTGCCATTGAAACTGGTTATATTACTATTTAAATTAATATTTAAGTACTTTGTAACAGTGGCTCATGGTACTGCTGCTTCATATTAATGGCTAAGGGAGCATTCACATCATCGTCTTGTTTTCTGTTCTTTTGATCCATCAGAAGAATAGAAAATGGAAAAAAGAAATATACGGTAGATCCTTTACTTTGAGCATCTGTCATTTTGGATCCGTTCTGGAAATGCTATAAACGTCTGCAAAATGAGCACAATAGATGCTCAAAAATTCTTCTTTTTAAAAAAAATTCTGTTCTGACAGATCAGGAGAATGGAAAATAAAAAAGTGATGTGAATGCGCCCAAAATCAGGCTTAAGCTGCAGCCACGTAGAAACTGTGGAAGCAGAACATTTTCAATATCTGAAAACATTCCCCTGAACATGGAGAAGTTATGTATTCAAAGTTAATCTCCGACTTTACACACAATTTACTTTACATTTTCACATTGTAGTTATCCTGCAATCGCCATTATATGTACTTATTTTGAGAATAACAGTTTTTGTGTGTGATGTGAATGGAATAGAAACATGGCCGTTCCACGAGGACTGTGATTTAATATTTACTGTCCTTGAAAGTGAAGGCTAAAATTAATGGCCCTATGGTTATGCCCAGTGCCCACCATTAAATCCTGAAATACTAACTCTGTAGCCTCACAATAAGCGTCTTTCTTGACTATTAGCAAGAGGTGGATTCGGTTGTGTAACGGTCACGTACACTACACACAGGGGGGAGGATAGTGACCACTGCGCTCCACTCTCACCCCTAGCCCTGCCTACTTGCCTCGCAAGTCCTGATTACAGGGGACAACTGGACGGCAGTCCCTAACTTAGGATACGTGCAGGGAGGACAGACAAGACAAATAACGCATCGTGAACGGACCGGGTCAATACCAAGAGAGCAATGCAGTACAAAGGGATAACACAGAGAATAGTCAGGAGAAGCCGGGGACAAATACCAGGAGAGTAACGAAGTACAACAGGAGTCCGCAAAGAATCGTCAGGTGGAAGCCTGGGTCAGGATACCAGGAGAGATGCGCAGTACAGGAGGAGCAGGCAGAGGATCATCAGGGAACACAGGATCAGGTAAGTATGCAGGAAACCAAAAAAATCGCCAAAAACCTAATTAACAGGCAACCTGTGGCCAGCAGGCTGCCTGTTAAATACTGGCTAGCTGGGGTCATGTGACGTGGCCAGCGCCACATGACCCGCACTAGGGAGTAAAGCTGAGCACCGAGTACCCAGCTCGGTGCTCAGACCTCCCCTGGTTGCTGGGGGAACTGAGGACGCCGACTGCGCGGAGGAGACGTGCGTGGCCGGTCCGTCCCGCCCACTATCACCAAGGAGACGAGGACGCTGTGCGTGTCCTCGCTCCTGCACAGAAACGGGACGCCGACGGCGCTGAGGAGAGTGAGCGCCTCAGCGTCCCGTGACAGGTTGCCATTACAAGGGACTAAACAGTTCATCTTTTAGCATTGTTCCAGGAGACATTATCAAGAATGAAAGACATCAGGACTGTGTGCTAAAAAGAAAAAAATAATTAGTAGCATATGCTGCCCTCCTACGCAACATCTGAAGTGCAGATATTTTTATTCCACACCCACAATTAAGCTATTATATGGAAACGGTATTCATCCTTGTTGCCTGTTCAACAAGCAATTGTACTTTTAGAAGCTAAATTCCTTTTACAGTCAGTTTTATAGGAATTGAATGTGATTATATGTTTCAACAAGACTTAAAGAGGACCTGTCACCTTTCCCGTCGACAAAGATGTATGTTCCCCATGGAAATAACAATTCAGAAGCATATTCTTAGAACTCTATGAGGGAAATGTTCATATTAAACTTACAACTTTTTGTCTTTTACTTTGCAGTGTCTGCTTGGTTTGAAAGCTATTTTTTGTGACAAATTTTCAAAAAAGTTTCACACTATTAGCTACTGTTGTCTCAACAAATACCTATGGATTTTTCTGTATAAAGTCTTATCTCATTTATTACAAATGTTCTATCAGTTTGTACGCCGTGGGACTGAAATACACTTGTGATAGACATTAGATATTGCAGTGTCCTGTAAAGACTAGATCTAAAATAAATCACAAGATATACCTTGTCAGGTGAACACTGTAAAAAATATAAATAAAACTATGCCAAAACAGAAATTTTTTGGTCACCACTAGTGTTGAGCGAGCATGCTCGGCCGAATACCAGTTCTGCTCTGCTGAATACCGTATGTGCTTGAGATCAATGCTCGAGTCTTCTTTCCGCACGTTTCGCAGCTGGTAAGCAACCAATAAAAGTGCAGGTAAGTACTGACCTCACTGTAATGCCAGTAGCCATGTTGGCTACTGACATTACAGTGATTGGCTGGCCGGAACGCGTCATCGGGTGCTATATAGCACCCGATGAAGCGTATTCGGCTCATTCTAAGTCAGGGAGATCTGAGGATAGGAAGGAACAGAGAGTGTAGGGAGTGTTATCGAATATTATAAGTGTACAAAAAGTTTCAGAGACCCAAAAGTCCTTGTAAAGACTATTGTCTGTGACAGCAGCAATTCATTTTTGTAGCGTGACCTGCACTAAATTGCTCAGTGTTAGGGAGAGCTATGCATAGGAAGACAGTCTAGGGAGTGTAATAGGAAGATTTTTATACAAAAAAACATTTCAGAGACCCAAAAGTCCTTTTAAGGACTATTGTGTGTGACAGCAGCAATATATACAGGGAGTGCAGAATTATTAGGCAAGTTGTATTTTTGAGGATTAATTTTATTATTGAACAACAACCATGTTCTCAATGAACCCAAAAAACTCATTAATATCAAAGCTGAATATTTTTGGAAGTAGTTTTTAGTTTGTTTTTAGTTTTAGCTATTTTAGGGGGATATCTGTGTGTGCAGGTGACTATTACTGTGCATAATTATTAGGCAACTTAACAAAAAACAAATATATACCCATTTCAATTATTTATTTTTACCAGTGAAACAAATATAACATCTCAACATTCACAAATATACATTTCTGACATTCAAAAACAAAACAAAAACAAATCAGTGACCAATATAGCCACCTTTCTTTGCAAGGACACTCAAAAGCCTGCCATCCATGGATTCTGTCAGTGTTTTGATCTGTTCACCATCAACATTGCGTGCAGCAGCAACCACAGCCTCCCAGACACTGTTCAGAGAGGTGTACTGTTTTCCCTCCTTGTAAATCTCACATTTGATGATGGACCACAGGTTCTCAATGGGGTTAAGATCAGGTGAACAAGGAGGCCATGTCATTAGATTTTCTTCTTTTATACCCTTTCTTGCCAGCCACGCTGTGGAGTACTTGGACGCGTGTGATGGAGCATTGTCCTGCATGAAAATCATGTTTTTCTTGAAGGATGCAGACTTCTTCCTGTACCACTGCTTGAAGAAGGTGTCTTCCAGAAACTGGCAGTAGGACTGGGAGTTGAGCTTGACTCCATCCTCAACCCGAAAAGGCCCCACAAGCTCATCTTTGATGATACCAGCCCAAACCAGTACTCCACCTCCACCTTGCTGGCGTCTGAGTCGGACTGGAGATCTCTGCCCTTTACCAATCCAGCCACGGGCCCATCCATCTGGCCCATCAAGACTCACTCTCATTTCATCAGTCCATAAAACCTTAGAAAAATCAGTCTTGAGATATTTCTTGGCCCAGTCTTGACGTTTCAGCTTGTGTGTCTTGTTCAGTGGTGGTCGTCTTTCAGCCTTTCTTACCTTGGCCATGTCTCTGAGTATTGCACACCTTGTGCTTTTGGGCACTCCAGTGATGTTGCAGCTCTGAAATATGGCCAAACTGGTGGCAAGTTGCATCTTGGCAGCTGCACGCTTGACTTTTCTTAGTTCATGGGCAGTTATTTTGCGCCTTGGTTTTTCCACACGCTTCTTGCGACCCTGTTGACTATTTTGAATGAAACGCTTGATTGTTCGATGATCACGCTTCAGAAGCTTTGCAATTTTAAGAGTGCTGCATCCCTCTGCAAGATATCTCTCTATTTTTGACTTTTCTGAGCCTGTCAAGTCCTTCTTTTGACCCATTTTGCCAAAGGAAAGGAAGTTGCCTAATAATTATGCACACCTAATATAGGGTGTTGATGTCATTAGACCACACCCCTTCTCATTACAGAGATGCACATCACCTAATATGCTTAATTGGTAGTAGGCTTTCGAGCCTATACAGCTTGGAGTAAGACAACATGCATAAAGAGGATGATGTGGTCAAAATACTCATTTGCCTAATAATTCTGCACGCAGTGTATTTGGAGCCACCCTGCGCTAAATATTGTGTAATATGCTGCTGCGGACAGTTAAATTATCCATGCCACATCTCCTGTTTCAAGTGTGCGCATCCCTAAAACATCTGTGACATCCAGTGCAGTTTTTCCGTAGACGGTGTCCCCTGCAGACAGTTAAATTATCCACGCCACATCTTCAGTTCAAAGTTTGCGCATCCCTAAAATATCAGTGACATCAAGTGCAGTTTTTCCATAGACGGTGTCCCCTGCAGACAGTAAAATTATCCGCGCCATATCTTCAGTTTAAAGTGTGCGCATCCCTCAAATATCAGTGACATCCAGCGCACTTTTGTCCGTAGACGGGGTCCGCTGCGGACTGTTAAATTATCCACGCCACATCTCCTGCTTAAAGTGTGTGCATCCCTAAAATGTCAGTGACATCCAATGCAGTTTTTCTGTAGACACTGCGAACTGTGACATTACCTGTGGTACCTGTCCTGTATAACGTTTCCTCATCACAAATGCTGTTGTAATTTTTTTTACTTTTTTACTTCAAAATCCTATGCTACTGTACATGTGACATACTTTCAAGAATATATCACATTTAAAATGAAGAAGGCGAGCAGTAGGGGGCGGTAAGTGGCAGTGATGCTGATGGTGCACGCAGAGGCCTTGGCCCTGGGCGCGGAGTAACTGTGCGTGCTGCCAGAGCACAAGAAAAGCAATCATCCAAGATACCTAGCTTCATGTCCCAATTTGCAAGGCAGTGCAGGACACCACTCTTGAAGTCAGGCCAGTGCGAGCAGGTGGTCGGTTGGATTGCAGCAGATAATGCTTCCAGTTGGTTAAGCATCACCCTGTCTTACACCAAGTCCAGTCTCAGTAGCCAGGAGTCTGGTCCACACAATCCTCACCCTGATCCTCCTTCCTTTCACCATTTACAGTGTGAACAAACAAGTGATCCCACACTTGGATATTCCGAGGAGCTCTTTTCAGCGCCATTACGTGATTTGGCCCTCTCGCCGAGCACGCTTGTCCTGATTCTTAACCTCTAGAGTATTTACAGTCACAAGAACATGACGGTGGTGAACGGCAATTAGAGTTTAATGAGGTGGATTATGATGAGACACAGTTGCCAATGAGTCAACCGCAATTACTGTCTCAAGAGGTTGATGAAGAGGATGAGACAAAGTTGGCAATCAATGAGGTTGTGTTTCGGTCAACAAATCAGGAGGACGATCAGAGTGAGGAAGTGGAAGAGGAGGTGGTGGACGATAAGGTCACTGACCCAACCTGGGAAGGTGGCAAGCCGAGAGAGGAGAGCAGTACAGAGGGGGAGGCTGGAAGAGGGGGAGGCAACAGGCTGGAAGAGGAAGTGGGGTGGCAAAAGGGAGAAGGTGGGCCACACCAAACAGGCCTGCAACTGTTCCACGGAGCCCCCACTTGTGGAAATCTCCCTTTCCAAGGGGTAGAGATGTTCCACAGTCTGGAACTTTTTTGAAGAAAGTGCGGATGACAAAAGAATAGTAGTTTGAAACCTGTGTTATATGAAAATGAGCCGGGTCGTGAACACTACCAACCTCAGCACCACCAGCATGATCCGTCACATGGCATCCAAGCACCGTAATAAGTGGGACGAACGCCTGGGTCCACAATCTGTGTCTCTGCGGGTCACACCACTGTCTCCTCTTCTGCTATGTTACATGCTGGCCAATCCCCTGTCGATGCCTCCCGCCCTGCAGCTGGACCTTCGCAAGCACCATCAGTGCCCACATCCACTTTCATGTCCAAGCGCAGCGTCCAAATGTCCTTACCCCAGGACTTTGAACGCAAGCAAAAATACCCAGCCACCCACCAACGCACAGGCCATAGCACTAAATGTGCAGCTTTCCAAATTACTGGCCCTGGAAATGTTGCATTTTGGCTATTGGACAATGAGGCCTTCCGCAGCCTGATGTTGGCGGCCGTCCCGCGTTACGCAGTCCCCAGCTGCCACTATTTTGCAAGGTGTGCCGTACCCACCTTACACCAGCATGTGTCCCGTAACATCACACGTGCCGTGACCAACGCAGTTACTGGGAAGGTCCACTTAACCACGGACACATGGACAAGTGCATTCAGCATGGGACACTACATTTCCCTGACAGCACACTGGGTGACTGTTGTGGAGGCTGGGAGCGAGTCGTACCCTGGGGTGGCACAGGTGCTACTGACGTCAAGGATTGCGGGCCCTACGTCGATCAGGGTTTCCGCCAGCATCTACGTTAGTGGCTCCAACCCCCACCTCCTCCTCCACCTCCTCCTCCACTTCCACCTCCGAATTATCTACGTGCAGCACCAGTCAGTCATCAGTCGGTAGCTGGAAGCAGTGTAGCACTGCAGTGGGAAAGCGGCAACAGACCGTGCTGAAGCTGATATGCTTAGGGGACAAACAGCACACCGCCACAGAGCTGTGGCAGGAGATAAGAAACCAGACTGAGCTGTGGCTCTCGCCACTCAACCTAGAACCAAGCATGGTTGTGTCTGATAATGAAGATAACTTGGTGGCGGCTTTGGAGCTCGGCAAGCACATCCCATGCCTTGCCCACTTCAACCTTGTGGTTCAGCGGTTTCTTAAAACCTACCCCAATTTGCCTGAGCCACTGGTGAAGGTGCGCCGCGTGTGTGCACACTTCCGCAAGTCACCAACAGCTTCAGCCCGTCTGTCAACGCTGCAGCAGTGCTTGAAATTGCCAGCCCACCGGCTGTTGTGTGACATGAGCACGCGCTGGAACTCCAATGTTTCACATGTTGGCCAGGCTTTGTGAGCAGCAGAGGGCAGTAGTGGAATACCAGCTGCAACATCGTCGTCGCCTTTCCAGCCAGCTTCTACTATTCACAAGCGAGGAGTGGGCATGGATGTCTGACCTCTGTGAGGTTTTACAAAACTTTGAGGACTCAACACAGATGGTGAGCGGCGATAACACTATTATCAGCGTAACCATCCCACTCCTGTGTCTACTCTAACGCTCGCTGCTCACAATTAAGGATGACACTTTTCATGTGGAAGAGGTGGAAATTGGGAAAGACATTACACTGGGTGATAGCCAGACCACCCTCAGTTCGTCTTCTCAGCGCAAATTGGATGATGAAGAAGAGGAGCAGGAGGAGGAGGAGCAGGAGACGGTTGCCTTCGCTACAGAGGGTAGTACACATGGAAGTTTCATTTCATCTGTTCAGCATGGGTGGGCAGAAGAGGAGGAAGAGGATGAGGAGATTGAGAGTGATCCTCTTGATGACGACAGTGAAGTCCTGCATGTTGGTACTCTGGCTCACATGGCTGACTTCATGTTAGGCGACCCACGCGTTATACGCATTTTAGACAACACTGATTACTGGTTGTTCACCCTTCTCGACCCCTGCTACAAAGAGAGCTTCTCATCTCTCATTCCTCTGGTGGAGAGGACAAACAAAACGGTGCAATACCAGAAGATCCTTGTTTAAAAATTGCTCCAAAAATTTCCATCTGACAATGCTGGTGGCAGAGTCCATAGCTCATTGGCCAACTGAGGAGGGAGACAAGGGGAACACACAACAGTCCCATCAGAGGCAGGGCAACACTCTCCAAAGCCTGGGACACGCCAGCACCCTTACCCTAATGCATGGCCCACTGTCACAAGAAGAGAAGAATTATGGAAGATGGTGAAAGAGTACATAGCAGCGTCCTCAATGATTCCTCAGTGCCTTACAACTACTGGGTGTCCAAGCTGAACATATGGCACAAACTGGCGCTCTACGCTTTGGAGGTGCTGGCCTGCCCTGCCGCCAGCGTTTTGTCTGAGCGGGTATTTAGTGCTGCTGGTGGCATTATAACAGATAAGCGTATCCGCCTGTCAACTGAAAATGCTGACAGGTTGACTCTTATAAAAATGAACAAGGCCTGGATTGACCATGACTTCTCGACTCCATCAGAGGAAAGTGGCTGAACATAAAGGCACTTTAAATGTGTTGTTTATAATGTACTGAATACACTGTTTTCCCATGCACCCCTTCCACCACAAACAAGGGAATATCATTGAATCTTCCTTTTCTCATCCTCCTCCTCCTCTTCCATCATATCAAAATGGGCCCTCGCATTAAATTTTTTAGAGGGTCAGCTCACCAGCAGGCCTTCACCTACAATAATTTACTGGTTCAGCTCACCAGCAGGCGCGCACCTCAAATCTTTTACAGGGTCAGCTCACCAGCAGGCCCGCACCTCAAATCTTTTACAGGGTCAGCTCACCAGCAGGCCCGCAGCTCAAATCTTTTACAGGGTCAGCTCACCTGAAGGCCCTCACATTTTATTTTTTAGAGGGTTTAGCTCACCTGCAGGCCCGCACCTCAAATATTTTACAGGGTCAGCTCATCTGAAGGCCCTCGCATATAATTTTTTAGAGGGTCTGCTCACCTGCATGCCCTTGCATATAATGTTTTACAGGGTCAGCTCACCAGCAGGCGCTTGCATATCATTTTTTACAGGGTCAGCTCACCAGCAGGCCTGCACCTAAAATCTTTTACAGGGTCAGCTCACCTGCAGGCCTGCACCTAAAATATTTTACAGGGTCAGCTCACCTGCAGGCCTGCACCTAAAATCTTTTACTGGGTCAGCTCACTTGCAGGCACTCACCTATCTATTCCTAATAGGTAATTTGCGTGCATGCTGCCTTGCTTGGATGTGTAGCCGTAGCCATTTCTCATGATCCCTCTCCGGAATCAAACACTGATTCCCCGTTACACGTAGTTACAATGGTTTGCGCTGACAATAACATCGAAAGTTGATAGGCCAGACATCCGAATGGATCGTTGCCATCACGGGGATGTGCGATCGGCCCCAGGTTAACTAGAGTCACCAAAGCAGCAGCAGGCCCTCACCCATAATGTTTTAGATGATTAGATCAGCAGGCCCTTGATCCAAATGTTTTTGAGGGTCACCAGCAGGCCATCAATCATAATTTTTCAAGGGTGTGTATGATGCCCTCCTTTATGTGTAACAAAGGGTGTATTGGAATGCCGGTTCCTTGTAATTTTTGTCAGCCCTTTCACTTAGTGCATAGGCTTTATGAGTGTAGGAGACCCACTACATGAACAATTGTACCACAATGTGAATAAGGCCCTCCATTATGCGATATACAGGTTGTATCGGAGTGCCTCTTCCTTGTAATTTTTGGCAGCATTTGCACTTTATATACAAGTAAATTTACAGGAAAGAATGTTTCCTATCAATTTTTCCTCTAAAATCAATTTTTTATTCGGTTTTGTGCGTATTATTGTCAGTCTGTAAAAGTGGCTTACTATTCGGACAACATCGTTCCCAGCAGCGACCTGGGAGTCCAAGATGCATCCAGACATCCTCCCCATGCTGTTCCCGAACCATTTCGGTGGTGTTTCCATAAATTTCTGACATTTTCCTATGAACCAGGTACCCTTCCCTCTTCAGAGCAGGGGGTACCTGGTTTAATGCTCGGGTTCTCCCATCGACTTCCATTATACTCGGGTGCTCGGTCGAGCACCCGAACATCCTGATGTGTTCTGCCCGATCCCCCGAGCACCCAAGCACTACGGTGCTCAATCAACACTAGTCAACACCCCTCACAAAAAGCATAATATCAAGCAATCAAAAAGTTGTCTCTACCTCAAAATGGAAATAAAAATGTCACCTCTTCCCCAAAAAAACAAGACCTCATAGAAAAAAGAAAATGGCTTTCAGAAAATGTCGACACAAAAACAATGATATAAAATCGTAATGTAATGATACTGACCAGCAGAATAGCATGACGTGTACCACAAAATAGAACCAATGATTATGTGAAGTCACCCTGCAAATAAATAATCCCTTACACAGCTCTGTCGAGAAATAAAAACAAACATATAGGGGGGGGGACTTATCAAACTAGCAAAACAGTAAACAGGCTTTGTTGCCCATAGTAACCAATCAGTTTCAGTCTTTCTTTTTTTAGAGCTCCTTTGGAAAATAAAACATGGGATCTGATTGGTTGCTGTGGGCAACTACAGTAAACCAGTTTTCCTTTACACTTCTTTTGACAAATCTCCCCCATAGCTCTTAGAACATAGCTGTACTGGTACCCCATAGGCCAGTGGTGGCGAACCTATGGCACGGGTGCCAGAGGCAGCACTCAGAGTCCTCTCTGTGGCACCCACGCACTGAAAAAAGTCTATAGTGTACCACTATGCCTTAGACTTTTCCTGCCATTCATCAGCACAGGGCACACTATGTACAGCACAAGCAGTGCACTGAATGTAGGCAGGCTATTATAGCTAAATGATAAAGTACATGGAAGATATACTATATTGGACTGTAGTATTCAGGTTAAATTGCCGTGTTGGCACTTTGCAGTAAATAAGTAGGTTTAGGATTGTAGTTTGGGCACTCGGTCTGTAAAAGGTTCCCCATCACTGCCATAGGCTGTTCAAAAGCAACATGGCACCTTAAACAAATCCATCAAAATCTGAACTGCAAAAGCCAAAAGGTGGTCTTTTTCTTCTGAATTCTGCATCATATCTAAAGAGCAGTTTACGTCATCTCACTACCCAGGAAAACCAGCTAACATTTCAAAGGGTGTGTTGTGTCTCAGGTGAGAATAGCTGGCCACACCATATTGGGTACTGACATGCCATATCTGTAGAAAATGTGTAATTTTCATTTTGCACAGTCGCCTGCTGACTAATTTCTGCAAAACACCTGTGGTGTCAAAATGCTCATTCCACCCCTTAATAAATAACTTGAAGGGCATAATTACCAAAACATGGTTACTTATAGGGTATTCCCACTGCACGGTTACCTCAGAGGCTCTACAAATGTGCTTTAGTGCCTGAAAACCATTCCAGAAAAATCTGTGCTCCAAAAGCTAAATGGCGCTCCTTCCCTTCTAAGCCCTGCAGCGTGCACATACAGCAGCATACGTTCACATTTAGGACAGTGGTTTTAGTCCAGCCAATTCTCTGCATATTTGGTGGGTTGAGGCCAGATCTCGGCTGGTCCCCATTATATTTATGGGGCTGATAGACAATCATACAGCGTCCAGCAATTCTAAATCTTAAGAGCTCCAACAGGCTGTTCCCTGCTGGAAAAGTCTGCTGGAGCTCTCAAGTGCTAGTGTGAAATTAGCCTTAAAGCACTACAAAGTAATTACCACATAAAATGGCATGTGTCATGGAAAAATAGACTCTGTCTGCAAGGTGAAAAATGAGTGTGTCAGGAAGATGTTAAATATGCAAATTAAGTTGGTGCCGATGGTTGACAGAGGGGGCCGCCTCCATGTGAAACCTCTTAGATGCCTTGATCGCTATTGACTGCAGCATCTAAGGGGTTAAACGACCTGGATCAGTGCCTCTAAAGCAGGAGCCGGGCTGTCCTGCAAGAACTTAGCTCTTGCGTTTCAATGTACAAGATCACTTGATTCATTCATCTCTATAAATATGGGTGTTCACACTGAGGAAATGAGCAGCAAATATCTGGATGAATGATGAACCTTCATTCCTAAAGGTCAATACAGGTATGAAATGTAATGTTTTCTCTCGTCTTGAGAAAACTGCTCACAATTTGTTTTATATGGCAACAGCAGAAGTCTAACCTTCAGCATCTCATTAGAGGATCCTCTTATTAAATGCATTTCAAAGATCTGATTCATTTTAATTGGCTTAAAAAGGCTCTAAAATGCTAGACCTGTCATATCGCTCACCTCCCAGCATTGAAAGACAGCATATACCGGTTATCTAGCAATCGTGCAGACAGATACATGCACATCCACTAATGGACTAAGGAAAGCAAAGAAGAAAAATTGCAGATATGAAAGACAAAGGGGGAGGGGTGCATTAAAACATGTCATAAATAAGCATGTGTACAATATGATGGATGATCGGGTGATTGGTACATGGCCCATGATTGTAGTAGCTCATCACATCATTGGGATTTATACTCCAGCTCCTTTGTGAATAGTGACTACATCACCAACAATGAATAATAGGAATAAACTGCAAGAGAGAAAAAGCTTAAGTTTTTCTAATCTCGTACAACATCCTAAAGTGATTTTACAGCCCTTTTATATATACTCATTGACAAAATAATGCAACCATATAGAAATATCTGATTGCTGCAAAACTCAGCATGTAGTCATGTCTCAGGCACATATATAAATGATTACAGGTGACACTGGGTCTTGCCACAAGAGGGTGTAAGACTGCTTCATTTCCCTATATAATAAAAAGCTCTCAGAGTCTACTTTTGGGTAGTTTACCTCTTAGTGAAAGATCATTGACAACTAGACATGCCTCTATGATGTACTTAAAGACATTTTGCCCAGATGACAGACTTTGAGAGGGGGCACATCACTGGACTGAGAGAATCAGGATGGTTGTTTCGACAAATTTCCGGCCATCTAGGCCTTTCTGGCCTACAGATGTAGTAGAGTTTAGAGTTAACACACATGCTTAACTAGACGTGTTAACTAAACTAGTTGTGTTAAGCAGGCACCATCAATTGCTTTTCAATGGCTTTAGTTTCAGGATATCATGAAGAAATTTGAGTTAGGCCTCTTTCACACTGGCGTGTGTGCCCCGTTGCCGTGTTGCAGACCGCATTTGCGGATCCGCAATACACGGGTGCCGTTCCGTGGGCATTCCGCATCACAGATGAGGACCCATTCACTTGAATGGGTCCGCAAATCGGGAGATGCGGAATTGTGCGGAACGGAACCACAGAATGGAACCCTACGGAAGCACTACGGAGTGCTTCTGTGGGGTTTCGTCCCATACTTCTGTTTTGCAAAAAGATAGAACATTTCCTATCTTTTTGCGGAACGGCCGGATTGCGGACCCATTCAAGGGAATGGGTCCGCGATCCACTGCGACAGCCCCACGGACTGTGCTCGCATACGCCAGTGTGAAAGAGGCCTTAACAGTATGAGTGTTAACTCTGCTACATCCGTAGCTGTTAGGAGGTGTTGGGAGCAGTGGTTGCGTGAGGTCACAAACACATGGCAAATAGGCTCCGGATGGCCCAGACAGGACCACTACTAGAGAGGATCTTTTAATCCACTGACAAGCATGACCAGCTCTCAGAGATTTGTTGTCCACCATCCAGACACAGGTGGTACCTTCATTACACACCCCTGTCTCTGCCCAAACCATTTCCTTAACATATGTAAATTTGGTGTCACTGCACCCATTATTTGTCCTGCCATTGACAGCCAGCTATTGTCGTCTTCATTTACAGCAGTGTCATGAATGAAAAACCTGAACTGCTACAGACTAGAACTGTTTTGTCAGGCAAAATGCAAATGTACAACAGGATACCATAAGGAAACTGTATGCCTCTATGCCCAACCATATCTCACCTTGGATCCAGTCTAGAGGTGGCAAACAGGGTCCTAGAGCCTTCTTTCAATTGTAACGCTTTTCCCAGTGAATGTATCCTTTCACTCTAATATGGTAATCACTTACATATATCATCATTAAATTCATACAGAGAAGGATTCACTCAATTCCAACAATTTCTTCTTGATGCCTTTTTTTGTAAATGAGTGTAGATGCCCTGTCCTTAGGATCGAGCATCAGTGTCTAATCAACTACCGAAGTTATTCAACGAAGTCACATGCGACTTCGTGAATAACTAACTTTGGGTCATCGGAGCACATACATTCTAATACTTTACGGAGACAAATCTCCGTACAGTATTATTCCGAAGTTTTGAACGAACTGACTTCGGATGAAGCATCCAAAGCTCGCTTCGCTCAACACTTGCTGGGATGTATTTTTTTTTACCTTCCTTGTCTTCCCCATTGCTCTATACACAGTGCTCAATGAGTTCAGTGTATACATATCAGACAGCGGTAATGCTTCTTCCTGCTCTGATCTCAGCAGGCATTTGATTGTCAGGTCCTGGGTCACTGCAAAGGCTGCTGGGCCTTAGCAGACCCAGATCAGCTATGTAGCCATGCAAGGAATCTGTATTCACCCTATAACAGCGACTACTATGTTAGCCATAGTTACAAGAGAAATCAGCAATAAGAAAAATGGAATGTTAAATGCTTTTCAAAGGACTTGTATGATTTTATGGGAATGCCACCAGTAGCACACATGCAGCTTCTAGCACTGCCCCCGACAATCATAAACTACATATCCCCTATATCAAAACAACCATAATGTAAATGTGACACCATTTTTAAAAGTATCTATTTACTTACAATTTTGGCTAAGATAATTGAAAAAATTTCACACTTCCTGGGTATAAAAAAAACCCTAATAAAATAGCATAAAATAAAGTAGTTTGTATCCCTAAAAAGGCACAACAATTATTTAAATAACCATGCAAAAGAAAAGGTTAAGGCTTTTCAAAGCCAAATGTATGTTGAAAAAAAAAAACTGAAAATGTAAAAGGGGGTAAATGGCCCGGTCTTGAACTGAGAGCAATTTTATACTATAAACGTACATTACTTAAAATGAAATTCTTCTCAAACAAGCAATGTCAAGCACCTAGCCTATGATAGTATGGAAAGAAAAGAAGTGAGGACACCAGAGGTTCTTATTTGTGAACTTATTCAGAGAGGGCAGTAAGCAGATAAATCCTTCATTATATACAGTGATACAGCGCATATCGGTTCACAGCAGCAAGGCCAAATTGTTTAAACAGAAAGCTGCCAGGCACAAAGGAAATCACAGAATACGATGAAAGACAAGGAAAGAGGTCCTACAGAAATACAAACACATTATATATCAAAGGAGAACCTCAAGCACTTGGAGGCAGCAAAAGGTATCAAGTTAAAAAGCAACATATCTAAGAGCCCACATCATTAACAAAAAAGAGAAGCCCATATAACCAATATAAACGCATAAGACGCAACTGCGCCAATGATACATACTTCACTGCACAATCAAAAGTACTAGAAAAAAGATTCAAAGAGAAACAATATCCTGAAAAAATCATATCCGACGTGTACAAAGGAAGTCGCAAATTAACACAATCTGAATGCCTACAACCAAGTATGAAAGAACCTGCTCCCTTGGAAATCGTTCATTTTGTCACGCAGTACAGTATGTCTGATTCTGTCCTTCTATAAATCCTACAGAAACACTGGCATATCCTACTACAAGACCCATACCTCAAAAGATATTTGCCTAACAGACCAAAAATCACATACAGTCGAGCCCCCACAATCCGAAATCTACTAGCAACAAGCAAACCAAAACATCATCTGAAAAGACACCTCCCAAAAACTATAGACATTAAACAAAACCCCAGAAATACAAAAAATTGGGCCCTTATAAATGCAACACCCAACACTGCCTCTGTTGTAAGACCATCACACACAAAAAAACATTATTTTTCTCAAACACCAACACAACCTCCTTCAGCATCAAACATCACCTAACCGGTCAATCATCATATGTAATCTATATGATTGAAAGCCAGTGCTGACTGCAATATGTAGGACGCACCACCCAACCATTACACTGCCGTCTAAATCAGCACCATCACAATATACAGAAACTGTACAGCAAACACAGTCTATCTAGACACTGCATGAGTACCCCTGAAAAAGAAAAACCCCAGATACATATCACCCCGATAGACTTCATACCACCTAATCCCTAGAATTGATTTGACCTCCTCCAAAAAGGAGAAGTGTATTGGATCTATCAATTGAAAACGCTCACTCCAAATGGCCTGAATGAAATACATGAAATAATATTATAAATTATATTATAAATGTAACAACAAATATAAATACCCCCCAAAAAAACATTAACTACAACCCGAGTATACCTATGATTCAGGTACCTAGAATACGCACCTGAATATATATATATATATTTCCTCCTGGGGGACAAGAACCGGCGCCCCAGCGCAGCAACAGTGGCCCGCTCTCTATCTAACACACCACTCGAGAATTGGCATCTGATCAATATGAGCACACGATCGGTAACATATCCTCAGAACCATTCCCCACAGACAGCAGAATAACACTCACTCATGCGGCCCCACCCTGCACCCCCAGAGGAAGAAACATGCATCCATCTGCAGATGGACTGCGCATTGCCATTTACATCATGCTGTATTTTAAATTTATTTCAAATCTATATATGTAACCAATGTCCTGTATATGCTATATATGTTTACCTATTCCGCTAGCCCCGCCCCCTCCCGGCAAGCCCCACCCCATCTTCAGCTCGCCAAAAACGGGCTTTTAAATCTTGTGTAGCCTGACATACTGTAAATAGTCCTCACAAAGGGGGTGATCCGTCCCCAGAAACGCGTTGACTATACTGTATAATAAAAAATCTCTTAAGACCAGACACTTTAATCCTGTATTTCATTCAATATCAAGGTCTAGGCAGCGCCAAAGGGGTCCGCAACTACGTTTTTTTTAAAGGTTATTGGTGGACACCTACCACAGGTTCCAGCATTGTCTGTGTGAACACCTTCCCCCATTCTTGGCACAGTCCCGGCTATAAAACATGGTCACGTAACCTGCAGGGCAGCCTCCCAATGAAAATAACGGGAGGCAGATTCAGTGCAGCTGCTAGTGTCTTTTTAGTGTGGAATCTGTGCTGAATTACACTGGCAAAAGATTCAGTGTGAACAGGACCTTAGACAGATTTCTATATGTCTGAGATTGGAATAAAAAACCTCATTGTTACATTTATCCAAGAGAAAGGAAGGTCTACACTTTTGGATCAAGAGGGGCGATGATAGAATTGTAGGGGTCATCACGTGCTGCATTTTGTAGCATAGGAGCTAGTTTGCTGCATGCTCTCCTATAGTTCATCCAATCCCCATGATCACAGAGCAGCTCTACCCTTGAGTGTGATATCACATCACAAAAGACTTTTAAAAAGTCAATGAAAAGTTAAGCGCTAAGAATCAAGATGAGGATTGCTACATCATTTGAACAGGCTGCAGGTCACATGAAGTATATATTCTGAAGCCTAAATATTCTTCTGCATATTTTTGGAAAGATTAATACCTGCTATGTCACAGTCACCCCCGTACTCCCACAGACTCTACATTAAACTATGATTAACACCTCATCTCCGTGGCATACTAACAAGTAATTAGCGGAGTACGTTTCCAGTGGGTGTTATAACAATACAAGCAACTGTGAAGTATCACTTACCCAAAATGGCAGACTTTGCTGCTTCCATAAACAGAACATCTCATCTATATTTCCCGAATAACTGCAGAACGTTCCCCAGGAATCATTCATTTGCTACGTGAGTAGTGCATGTTATTAACACATTTTTATTACAGTTAACACTACAAATTAACTTTACTTTGAGGTTTATATGAACGTTGCAATTCCTGAAGAGATGAGATTCCCTTCACAGAATTGTCTCTGCCATAATTCTGCTTCTATGGCCGCACTAAATGTGTCTTATGTCGTTGAGCAGCGCCTACTCAAGAGGCTCAGCATAACATTGACCGGTAGTGATCAATTAAAAAATATACTTACAGTACCTATCTTAATCATGGGCTTCGTATTGTAGTAGTATTGCAACTGCGATCTATTCAGTTGGAAAGGGAATTGAACCACTATCAATAAATGATTGGAAAATGTAATTGGTACTTTGGCATGCTTTTGTGCAATCAGCTGTATCAGCCTTACGGCTTAAGGCCTCTTTCACACGACCGTTTTTTTTCTTCCGTTTACTGGTCGTTTTTGGCGTTCCGTATACGGTCCGTATACAGAACCATTCATTTCAATGGTTCCGCAAAAAATAAAAAATAAATGTACTCCGTATGCATTCCGTTTCCGTATTTCCGTTTTTCCGTTTCGTTGAAAGATAGAACATGTCCTATTATTGCCCGCAAATCACGTTCCGCGGCTCCATTTAAGTCAATGGGTCCGCCAAAAAAACGGAACACATACGGAAATGCATCCGTATGTCCTCCGTATCTGTTCCGTTTTTGTGGAACCATCTATTGAAAATTTTATGCCCAGCCCATATTTTTCTATGTAATTACTGTATACTGTATATGCCATACGGAAAAACAGAACGGAAAAACGAAACAGAAACACAACGGAAACAAAAAACTAAAAAACAGATCCGTGAAAAACAGACCTCAAAACACTGAAAAATGCATATGGTCGTGTGAAAGAGGCCTGAAGGGAATGTATCGCCTGCTGTATAAATATTATTATTATAATTTTTTTTTTTTTATTAAGGCAAGATACAGTAAATAGAGATAAGAGAGAGGGAGAAATTTCAAAGTATTTAAAAGGGTTGTCCCGGTTCAGAGCCGAACCCAGACATGTCCCCTTCTTCACCCAGGCAGCCTCTCTGAGATGAGCATCAGGGCATTTCATCGCACAGGGCAAGGGCTTTTTTTTGCAGATCCAGTGACGTACCCGGTCTCTGCTAGGCGTAAGACATGATGGTTCTGATGACAGCATCTCTACTGAAGGGAAAACCTTCCTACCAAATTATGGTTGGGTGTATTCTGTAAACTGAATTAGTCCCCTGTCTCAGACACCAGTGAGTCAGTGAGTGACAGCTGCAATTGGAGGGAACTGGAGCTGGTGTTACAGTGCCGCAACTCTGCAGCAGGGTGTACTCCTTCTGGTTGATATATCGGAAAACTGGAGACTCCAACATCTAAAAAAGGCACTATGGATACAACTAGAACATTACCCCTGTAGCAGGTATGCATATCCAGGGCCAGCCTTTGGGGTGTGCGAGCTGTGCGGCCGCCATGGCAACAGGGGCACCTGGCAGTCAGGGCCAGACTGTGCCAACAGCAAGGAGGCTCCTTGGCCGATGTAGCGACTGCCACAAACACCACACACTGTAACGACATGCAGGACAGTGGCCTTCTCTCACCTCCCTTACTACTTTATAGACGCCCTGCCTGTGTCACAACTTGCACACTTCTCATTTACAAGATTCAAATCTGACAAATCCCAGACATAGTTACCTGTATTGCCATACTCAGGTGAGGGAGAGATGTGTCTGCTGGGATTCAAACCCACAACCTTCTGTAACAGAGGTAAAGCACTTACCCACACAGCTATAAGAGCTGCATAGCCACTGACTGAAAAAATATGAGACTTCTACTGTAGACTCTGTTATAGCCAGTGTACATCTATACACATGACAGCTGCCCCAACACACCCAGCACTGCTATATCTCTCTATGACAGCTGCCCCAGCACACCCAGCTCTGCTACATCTATACACATGACAGCTGCCCCTGCACACTCAGCTCTGCTGTATCTATATATCTCTAAGTATTACTATACAGTAGATAGATATATAGAGATATAGCAGAGCTGAGTGTGCTGGGGCAGCTGTCTTGTGTATAGATGTAGCAGAGCTGGGTGTGCTGGGGCAGCTGTCATGTGTATAGATGTAGCAAAGCTGGGTGTGCTGGGGCAGCTATCATATATAGAGATATAGCAGGCTTAGTGCACTGGGGCAGTTGTCATGTGTATGGATGTACACTAGCTATCAAAGCTAGTGGCTATGCAGCTCTTATAGCTGTGTGGTTAAGTGCCTTGCCTCTGATACTGAAGGTCGTGGGTTCGAGTCCGAGCAGAAACTTTCTAAAATACAGGCTAAATTAGAATACACAAGCACTGACTCCATATATGGACATACAGCACGGGACACAGGCCGGAAGAGGCTGCATCGCTGACATGGAGGTAAGTATAAGTGTTTTTTATAAATACCCGACTGTTACTGCCACATGGGGGGAGCGGGAGGCACTTGATTCTGGCACATAGGGGGAAGGGGATTGGCACATGGTGGGGAGTTGGCACTTTGATACTGGCACATGGGGGGAAGGAGAGAGGCACTTGATACTGGCACATGGGGAGGGGGATTGGCACCTGATACTGGCACATGGGGGTTGGCACTATGATACTGGCACATGGGGGGAAGAAGAGAAGCACTTGATACTGGCACATGGTGGGGGTTGGCACTATGATACTGGCACATGGGGGGGTGGGAGGAAAGGAGAAAGGCACTTGATACTGGCACATTGGGAGGGGGGAGATGGCACTATGATACTGGCAAATATGGGGGGGTGGGAAGGAGAGAGGCACTTAATACTGGCACACTGGTGGGGAGATGGCACTATAATACTAGCACATGGGAGGGTGGGTGGGACGGAGAGAGCCACTTGATACTGGCACATTGGGGGGGGGGGAGATGGCACTATAATACTGGCACATGGGGGGGTAGGAGAGAGGCATTTGATACTGGCACTTTTTGGGGGGGAGATGGCACTATGATACTGGGACATGGGAGGGAGGAGAGTGGCACTTGATACTGGCACATGGGGGGGTTGGCACTATGATACTGGCACATGGGGGTGGGAAGGAGAGAGGCACTTGATACTGGCACATTGGGGGGGGGAGATGGCACTATGATACTGGCACATTGGGGGGCGAGATGGCACTATGATACTGGGACATGTGGGGGGGAGGCACTTGATATTGGCACATGATGGGGGGGCATCGATGGGGACACTTACTGGCACATTATTGGGGGGCATTATGGGGGTCCCTTTTTACTGGCACATTATAAGGCCCTTAATCATACCCAGTGTCACCCATATCCAGTCTCCTGCCCCCCTTAATCATACCCTGTCACCATTACCCAGTCCCCTGCCCTTCTTAATCATACCCAGTGTCACCCTTACACAGTCCCCTGCCCCCTAAATTAGACCCTGCCCCCTTAATCATACCTAGTGTCACCCAGAGCCAGTCCCCTGCCCCCTTAATCATACCCTGTCACCTTTACCCAGTTCCCTGCCCCCCTTAATCATACCCAGTGTCAACCAAAGCCAGTCCCCTGCCACTTAATCATACCCAGTGTCACCCTTATCCAGTCCCCTGCCCCCTTAATCATACCCAGTGTCTGTCACCCTTAATTTAACAGGGTCTAATTGAGGGGGCAGGGGACTCGGTAAGGGTGACACTGGGTATGATTAAGAAGGGCAGGGGACTGGGTAAAGGTGACAGGGTATGATTAAGGGGGCAGGGGACTGGCTCTGGGTGACACTGGGTATGATTAAGGGGGGCAGGGGACTGGTCAAAGTTGACAGGGTATGATTAAGGGGGGCAGGGGACTGGCTATGGGTGACACTGGGTATGATTGTACTTGTTTGCACTTGCACTTAAATTATCTGTAATAAAAAAAACTTTATTGCAAAGATTGTTTTCCTCTTTGTGTATGTTTAGGTTAACTGGGGGGGGGGGGGGGCCCAAGATTTGCTCGCACAGGGCGCCTGAACAACTAAGGCCAGCCCTATGCATATCCACCCCAAGCACACCATAAGGAGACATTGCCATGGCCAACTTGACCATACCGGTTGTTATTAGTGGCTTGCCTGAAACTTTCTAAGAACTGTACATCTCTATTGAGTAGAATGATATACACTCACCTAAAGAATTATTAGGAACGCCATACTAATATGGTGTTGGACCCCCTTTTGCCTTCAGAACTGCCTTAATTCTACGTGGCATTGATTCCACAAGGTGCTGATAGCATTCTTTAGAAATGTTGGCCCATATTGATAGGATAGCATCTTGCAGTTGATGGAGATTTGAGGGATGCACATCCAGGGCACAAAGCTCCTGTTCCCCCACATCCCAAAGATGCTCTATTGGGTTGAGATCTAGTGACTGTGGGGGCCATTTTAGTACAGTGAACTCATTGTCATGTTCAAGAAACCAATTTGAAAACATCCCCCACACCATTACACCACCACCACCAGCCTGCACAGTGGTAACAAGGCATGATGGATACATGTTCTCATTCTGTTTACGCCAAATTCAGACTCTACCATTTGAATGTCTCAACAGAAATCGAGACTCATCAGACCAGGCAACATTTTTCCAGTCTTCAACAGTCCAATTTTGGTGAGCTCGCTCAAATTGTAGCCTCTTTTTCCTATTTATAGTGGAGATGAATGGTACCCGGTGGGGTCTTCTGCTGTTGTAGCCCATCCGCCTCAAGGTTGTGCGTGTTGTGGCTTCACAAATGCTTTGCTGCATACCTCGGTTGTAACGGAGTGGTTATTTCAGTCAACGTTGCTCTTCTATCAGCTTGAATCAGTCCGCCCATTCTCCTCTGACCTCTAGCATCCACAAGGCATTTTCGCCCACAGGACTGCCGCATACTGGATGTTTTTCCCTTTTCACACCATTCTTTGTAAACACTAGAAATGGTTGTGCGTGAAAATCCCAGTAACTGAGCAGATTGTGAAATACTCAGAGCGGCCCGTCTGGCACCAACAACAATGCCACGCTCAAAATTGCTTAAATCACCTTTCTTTCCCATTCTGACATTCCTAAATGCATTGAAGCAACTGCCATGTGATTGGTTGACTAGATAATTGCATTATTTAGAAATAGAACAGGTGTTCCTAATAATTCTTTAGGTGAGTGTATAATTCAACAGTGAAAGTATTACCTTGAGCAACAGTAAAGATCCTGTTGCTGCCAAAGAGAACTGTGTCCATGCCATCTGTAGCTATGACTCATCTGCATCACACAGACATGTGAGAACATTGCCTATAGCCAGGATGTTACAATCTGTGACCATCATCTATAGTGATTTTGTGTTATCTATATATAGGTGTTACTAGCGATGAGTGAATTTCCTGAAATTCGTTCTGGTCTGATTTGTCCGAATCAGTCAGGAGATTTGATATGGATACAAGTACTGTAGGTTCAACTGAATAAACTGTGCTTTAAATGCCTGGAAAATATCTCTTTATTTCTGGAAATATTCTACCCAAAGGAATCTGAAGAAATTCAGATTCTATCAAATCAAATAACTGCTAAAAACAGGAATAGTTTTGATTGAATTATAGAAATAAGTTATGTTTCTCAGTCATAATATACCTTACTTTTAGATTGATTATATGTGCTCATTCATAGTATACTGATTAGAATTATTACCCCAGTTTCTTTATTTGTAATATTTATTACTGTCAGAAAAATAATGCTTTCTTTTTTATTGAATTCTGCTATTGTATTACTTTGATTGTAATGGTAAATGGAACCATGTGCACTGTGAAAAAAAACGTTTTATTTTTCTTGTTTTAAAAAACTAATAAAAACAAAATTTTCGAAGGAAATGGCAGCTTATTGAAAGCAAGATTTCAAAATTAAAAATACAAGAAAATGTAAAAAAATAAATAAAAAACACATAATCACTAGAGATGAGCGAAGTGTTAAAAAATTAGATTTGGACGTTTCCCGAATATTCCCCAAAAATTTGATTCAACGCAAATTAATTTGTGACGAAGCGCGTGAAAAAACAGCAATTTCCTGGCTGATGAGAGCCTGTATAGTGGTTTAGAACACTGTGCTTTGCAGAAACATGCATAGGTAGTCCGCTGTGGTAGTGAAACAGTTACTGCGCGTCAGTATGACAGGCAGGTGACAGGCGTCACTCTTAGAATCAGTTCACACTTGGCTTATTTGGTGTAATGACCGGCGTCACGCACAGGGAGGGAAAAGGGAAAGCCCTGCCCAAGGGAGAGGGAAAGGTGGTGACCCCTGACTCACCTTGCGGCTGGCACCTGACTGCCCTGACTTCCCTAGACAGGTTCCTTACCCGTGCGGCGATCATGTGCCTAAACCCTGGCTTTCCCTAGAATGAGCCCTAGATAGTGAACGGGCCGGTGGGATCGCTAGTCCGCACCACTGACACTAAGAGGGAAACACCAGGGAGAGGACAGACAATAAAGACATACACATACACCCAGGTGGGCGACCACAGCAGACCACAAAGGTCCAACAGGGATCCGGAGGGTAACGTTCTGGACCAACAACCAGAGAACGCAGCAATACAGTTCCAGAGGGTCAGAATAGATGTCCAGGCAGGAAGCTCTATATCTGGCAACCAGTGAAGTGTGAGAGGGGAATATAAGGAGGTTGGGAGTGCTAGACAAGGAACAGCTGAGGAGAAGGAGCTACGGATCCCTGAGTGAGCCAAAAAGGGTTGCAAAGCAAACCCAGAAAGCTACCATAAGGAAACAGCCCTATCTTACATAGAGCGCGCAGCCAACCGCTGTGACTTCCTGACCCCGGGTATAACGGAGTCAGGCGTGGGTCTTGACACCCTCGTGACATTTGGGCAGTTATGGGGCCAAAACTGACCAAATAACTCAAGTGTGAACTCAACCTTACAGGTCGATGTTAGAGTCGGGTATAAAGAACGGTGCAGAGGCCCAAGATCCTACTGTAAAGTAAAAGAGCGCACTCCTTTTACACCGTAGTCAGCTGATTCCACATAGATTTCTACAAAACCTGTTTACCCTAAAATCAGTAGTATCAGGCTACAATTTCACTCCAATCAAAGTATCAAGGATTTCTGAAATTAGTGGGCAGCGCGGTGCCTTGTGGCACTGGGGTCCTAGGTTCAAATCCGACCAAGGACAACATCTGCATGGAGTTTGTATGTTATCCCCGTCTCTGCATGGGTTTCCTCCGGGTACTCTGGTTTTCTCCCACACTCCAAAGACATACTGACAGGGAGCTTAGATTGTGAGGCCTTTTGGGGACAGTTGGATGCTAATGTATGTAAAGCGCTGCGGAATATAGTAGTGCTGTATAATAAATAAATAATATTACTGATGTATCAAAGAATGCAAGCGACTGAAAATCAGTAGTAATAAATCACTTTTAGTAACCCCAATTAGTGCAGCAAGGTATAATAGAATCGCTCCTATTACCCAGGCTGTGCACTCCCCTATTGGTGCCTGTTCTCCTTTTATATTGTTGTTGATGCCTTCCTATCCTTTCCCTACCCTGTCAATAATCTTTCCCTGAACAGCTTAATAGTAATATTTGGTTAATAAAGTCTTTCCCAAACACTGTCCCTAGTACTTGTATTGTCTCTGCCTGCGCTAAGTTCACAGAAAAATGGCAGAGATCGGGCTTTTTATAGGGCTGTGACATCATTGTAAACTTCAATTCAATTCGCTCAACACTAAAAATCACAAAACATAAAAAAAACGTTTTTCTGATGACACGCCCTTTAACACTGTGCTGTTACTGTATCTCTGTCATCAATACATCATCATATATGGAATCAGAGAATATCCTTGTGGATGAGAAGATAATAGGGCAGATTTGCTATTGAAAATGTGCCATTTTTAGGCAATTTTACCCCAAAAAATTGCCGTGCATGCTTTGCTTCATGTTTACTAATTGTTTTTCTCACTCTTTTCTAAGCGTTTTATGCCTCCTCTGAGAAGGGGATTGGTTTCATCGTAAAAGGGCATGGCTTTATGGGGAAAGCTGTTAGGACTAAATGCACCTTCTTGCATCAGAGATGCATTTATGGAGTGAAACTATTCCAACTTATAGGTGGCATAAACTTAGACTAGACGATGTTTTTTGACGCAAGGACACATTTTTGGCTCTCAGACAAAATTCTAGTGCACAAACAAATTTGTGGCACAAAAAATGTGGAATTCTAATGTAAATCTGGAGCAGAATTTATGATTTTACAAAGGTCCATGCACCAGAATTTGTCTAATATTAAGACTGTGATTTGTATCCTTAGATGGAGCAAAGTACCACACTATTAGTTAATCTGCCCCCATTATCTCTGTATGGTACTATATATACATAAATCCCTGGTAACAAGAAACTAGTGATCTGCGGCTCTCATGTCACTTTTAAGCTACATGCACACGAACGTATGTGGTTTGCGGTCTGCAAATTTCTGAATCCTCAAAAAAAACTGATGATGTCCGTATGGCATCCATTTTCTTTTTTGAGGATCCATTGTAATAATGCCTATCCTTGTCCGCAAAACGGACAAGAATAGAATATGCTTTATTTTTTTTTGCGGGGCTACGGAACGGACATACGGATGTGGATAGTACACGGTGTACTGTCAGCATTTTTTGCAGACCCATTGAAAGGAATGGGTCCGCATCCTATCCACAAAAAAAATAGAACGGACACGGAAACAAAATACGTTTGTGTGCATGTAGCCTTATCAGAACCTGTATTTCATTGGTATACTGTATAGTAAATCATGTGGGCATCATGTCCTCATACATTAAGTCCTCATTAACATTTCCGTTTTTTCACTGATGTGTGTGCTGTCTGCCTTTTCCACGAACAGCACACGTAACCATTGATTTCAATGTGTCTGTTCACATATTAGTGTGAAAAAATCACAGAGACATGGACTACTGTGGCCTGTGATAAGGAACAAACACACCCATTATAGTTTATGGATCTGTGAAAAAACATAGACACAACACCAGCATCCATGTTGTGTCCATGGTTGGTCTGTAGTTTTTGTTTTACCAGGTTAAGTTTTAGTCAATCTACAGAATATCTTGCTTTCAATGTCACACTGAACCCCTCAGACTGCTGCTCTGACAGCTGTATGTATAGCTTTTAATTCTGATTTCCTGGCAGTTCATAAACACTCATTATAGCTAAACTCTGATCAAACTGATAATAATATGGCCTAAATGTGTGTTTATGAGCTGTCAGGACTTCAGACATAAATTCTATACACTGAGCTGTAAAAGCAGCAACTTGGTGCCTTTTCATGTCTTGCCATTACATTTTGGTTCACATACACCAACTCAAATTTTTTAACTCATCGCGTTATCTAGAGACAAAAGCCATTGAAAAGCAATTGAAGGTGTTTGCTTAGATTAAATAACACAACTCAGAAATCTCAGAAAACAGGAGTGCTAACTCTACTCCATCCGTACAGTATTACAGGTTAAAGATGTATTTTTTATATTTTTAATTTATTTGTTTATATACTATGAAATTATACAATTTTCATATATACATGTATTTAAAGTTTTTAAAGAAATTTTAAGAAATTACCTTTCTTATATCAGGTTGTTGACCCTATCTGCACAGCATAATGGTATAGACCATGTATTGCATCCATGGCCTAAGTGAAACATGGCATCCAACATGTGGCACCTGACTGACATTCAGTAAGCAACAGTGTTACATATTGTATGTTCTGGGTCAGCACATAGGACACTTCCATGGGATAATAATGGTGGAAACCATTGTGGCTATTAAAACAACTACTTCACACTATGTTTGTTTAGATGGCTGCCTGTTTCCTAGTGATATTTACAAAGGCTGCCTGTCTCTAGGTGATGTCATGTTTTTAATAAAGTTAACTGCAAAACATTACAAACACAACACATACAGTAGAGACAGTGAGAACAATGTTAGATCTGCCTCGACACAGTTTCAGACAGGATGAGGTGATGCTCCAGGTAGTAATGTGGCTGTAATGTGTTGTATCTCAATAAACTACTATTCAACTGTTAGATATCTGGACAGTTAACTGAAGAACAGAGGTTACATGACTGACGCCATCTTTAGTCCTATTCAGATCTCCTATGGGAGCAATTTTTAGAACTTAAATAGGCCGTACCATTTTTTTCTTCAGGCTACATGCACACGACAGTGAAAAATGGCCGTGTGACGGCCGTCTAAGTAACGGCCGTCACACGGCCAATTTTAGCACCAGTGAAAGTCTATGGGGCTATTCACATGGCCGTTCCTTTAACAGCCAGTGAATAGCGTCCGTCCCAAAATAGGACATGTCCTATCTTTGGCCGTTTTCACGGCCAGACGGACCCCTTTGAAATCAATAGAACCGTTTTTAACGACCGTTTGACAGGAGTGCACCAGTCTAACGGCCGTTAAAAACGAGTACACAGGCCATTTAAGGGTTAAAAAAAACCTCACCTCATCCACTTGCTCGCGGTGCGGCAGTCTCTTCTCTCTTCATTGAGCAGGACCTGCCGAAGGACCTGCGATCTGCGTGGTGATGTAGCCACGTGGGAGCGCGCAGTGACATCATCATGCACCTTTGGCAGGTCCCGTTCTGTGAAGAGAGAAGAGACTGCTGCAGCGCGAGCAAGTGGATAAGGTGAGGGTTTTTTTAGTTTTTTTTTGTTGCAGGACACTATGGGGGCATTATACACTCACCTAAAGAATTATTAGAAACACCTGTTCTATTTCTCATTAATGCAATTATCTAGTCAACCAATCACATGATAGTTGCTTCAATGCATTTAGGGGTGTGGTCCTGGTCAAGACAATCTCCTGAACTCCAAACTGAATGTCAGAATGGGAAAGAAAGGTGATTTAAGCAATTTTGAGCGTGGCATGGTTGTTGGTGCTAGACGGGCCGGTCTGAGCATTTCACAATCTGCTCAGTTACTGGGATTTTCACTCACAAACATTTCTAGGGTTTACAAAGAATGGTGTGAAAATGGAAAAACATCCAGTATGCGGCAGTCCTGTGGGCGAAAATGCCTTGTGGATGCTAGAGGTCAGAGGAGAATGGGCCGACTGATTCAAGCTGATAGAAGAGCAACGTTGACTGAAATAACCACTCGTTACAACCGAGGATTGCAGCAAAGCATTTGTGAAGCCACAACACGCACAACCTTGAGGCGGATGGGCTACAACAGCAGAAGACCCCACCGGGTACCACTCATCTCCACTACAAATAGGAAAAAGAGGCTACAATTTGCACAAGCTCACCAAAATTGGACTGTTGAAGACTGGAAAAATGTTGCCTGGTCTGATGAGTCTCGATTTCTGTTGAGACATTCAAATGGTAGAGTCCAAATTTGGCGTAAACAGAATGAGAACATGTATCCATCCTCTGATGGCTACTTCCAGCAGGATAATGCACCATGTCACAAAGCTCGAATCATTTCAAATTGGTTTCTTGAACATGACAATGAGTTCACTGTATTAAAATGGCCCCCGCAGTCACCAGATCTCAACCCAATAGAGCATCTCTGGGATGTGGTGGAACGGGAGCTTCGTGCCCTGGATGTGCATCCCTCAAATCTCCATCAACTGCAAGATGCTATCCTATCAATATGGGCCAACATTTCTAAAGAATGCTATCAGCACCTTGTTGAATCAATGCCATGTAGAATTAAGGCAGTTCTGAAGGCTAAAGGGGGTCCAACACCGTATTAGTATGGTGTTCCTAATAATTCTTTAAGTGAGTGTATAAACCATGGGGGACATAAAGTAAAAAAAAGAAACACACTATGGGGGACATTATTTAAGATGGGGCCCTACATTGGGGGCATAACTAAAGCTAGAGGCGGTTAAAAAAAATTATATACAATGTGGGGGACATTTATTTAGCTGGGGGCCTACATGGGGGCATTATTAAAGCTGGAGGCAGCAAAAAAAAATTATATACACTGTAGGGGACATTTATTTAGCTGGGGACCTACCATCCTGTGGGTGTTCTCAGAAGGGTGGGTCTAGAAATAACTGCCAATCAAATTCATACATTTTTCATGTCCGTTTTTAACGGACATGAAAAGCTGATGCAAAACGGATGCAAAACGGACATTAAAAACGGACACACAGCCAGAAAATGAATGCACACACTGATTAAAAATGGCCATGAAAAACTGACAGTGTGTCTATTTTTAACAGACTTTTTTTTTACTGTCGTGTGCATGAGGCCTTATTGTGTGAATATAATCAAAGTCTCCGAGCAAAATTTTACATACGTGTATTTTAGAAAATTGTACAATTGCCTATTTTCTAATTAAATAAATGTAATAATTAAAACCTGAATGCCTCTTTAATAAAAGTTGTCTTGCTTTCGTGGCATCTTAATGTCTTGATTTCTTTAGGCAGAGAAAAGAACAAAAACTCCCAGTTATTCTTAAAGCTTAGCAAAGTTTCAGCAAATAAAGAACTTATGAATCATTCAGTTTTCTAACTGGCTCTGAATGATTTGCGGATATGAGATGAAATATTAGTTCACACATTAGTTGTGTATCTTGGCTTATTGAGTCAAGTATTAAAATCTAGCAAGGAGAAAGATGCAGAGAATTCTTAAACAAGAAAGCTAGATTTTGACTTCAGTTAATGGACTATACACCCTCAATTTTCCATAAGAATATAAGCAGTTTAAGGCCCCTTTCACATGAGCGAAAATTCCACGCAGGTGCAATGCGTGATGCGAACGCATTGCGCACGCACGGAATCCGGACACCTTCATTTAAATGGGTCTGTGTCCATGAGCGGTGGTTTTCACGCATCTCTTTTGTGCTGCGTGAAAATCGCAGCATGTTCTATATTCAGCGATTTTCGCGCAACGCTGGCCCGATAGAAGTGAATGGTGCTGCGTGAAAATCACATCCGGAAGCAAAGCGGATGCAATGCATTTTTCATTGATGGTTGTTAGGAGATGGTGTTTGCAAACCTTTAGTTTTTTTATTACGCGCGTGAAAAATGCATCAAAACGCATTGCACTCGCACGGAAAAAAACTGAACGCAATTGCAGACAAAACTGGCTGAACTTGCTTGCAAAATGGTGCAAGTTTCACTGAACGCACTCTGAACGCATCCAGACCTAATCCGTCACGCTCGCGTGAAAGAGGCCTAACACTCCAGGATCTTCCAAGTAGAAAAAGTTAAAATTTAAAAAACATGATACAATTAATAATAGGAAACAAACCAAGGAAAGAAAGGTGAAATTTATGGTATGTATATTTTAATTAATGGAGTAGAAAATCTGATACAAAAAGATGTCTAGAAGTATAGAACTTATTTAGGGCTCTGATCGCATTAAGTTTTTTTTATTGTATACACTGAAAAATCTCAAAATATACTGTAGTGTCCTATAATTGGTCAAATTTACAGATATAGCAACTGTTAACTTACGGATGTAGCAGGGTTAACACTCATGCTTTATGAGACATGTTATCTAAACTAAATGCAACTAAATGCGTTAAGCAATTGCTTTTCAATGGCTTTTGTTTCAAGATAACGCAATGAGTTAAGAAATTTGAGTTGAGTGTGAGTGTTACCCCTGCTACATCTGTATGATTTTGTCACAGATCAGCAGGTGTGAACCCATTGTGCCACTGACTGGCTATACTCTGGAGGGGCGTATCTAAGCAACTACATGGTTTTCACTAGAGCCTCTGTTGGTGAGGATAGATTTGAGCCATTCGAATAGTTGCCAGGAGCTACTCCACAGAAATCCCAGTCAGTGGCAGCTGTTCCGGGCGGACCAGGAGGTACCTGAGTAGGTACCTGAAGTATAAGCTTAGTCAGGCGAGCAGAGACGTTACCAGTTGCAATGGTGCAGGACCGAAGGATACGGCAGAGACGTGGCCAGACAGGCAATAGGTCAGGGCAGGCAGCACAGACACAGGTCAGGCAATCTGAGTCAGCAACAGGAGAGTCAAAGCAAGCAGGCAAGGATCGGACAATAAACAGAGTCCAGGAACAAAGGAACACAGGTGGTTATCAGGCTCTTTAGCAAAAGACAAGGACCTTGACACTGAGGCAACTGGGAAAGGGGCTGAACCACTTAAGTACATGCAGGAGAGCCAGGGTTGGTCAGCGAGGTCACCGGACCTAACCCAGCCAGCCCAGTGAGTGATGCGTGCTGCCCCTATAGCAGGGTAACATGAAACCAGCCGTAATTTTGCTGTAATTAGGCTGAGTGGAAGCTGTGGAGCAGAACCCTCAAAAGCACAGCACACACCCCGACAGATCCCAGGACTGCAGCAGTAAGCGAGGAAACAACAGCGCCCCGCAGACACTGTTACACATTTAATGCATTAAATAAACATTGAAGGGGAAAATGTTCTCTTTTTTTTCTCATCAGATGCAGCTACAATTATGTTCTGGTTTTGTGGTATATCAAGTACATGTGTGATCTATCAAATTGGACCCAATTTTGTTTTTATCACTTTATTAAAAGAGATCATCTGATATAAAAAAAAAAAATAATAATAATAATATGAATAGCCAGCTGGTCTCATGCCATTTGCACTACACCATCATGGAGGCTATTGATTGGCCAGCAGTGATCATGTGAGTAGATTGTCATCACTACAGGTCAGACAAGGACCAGAAACGGGAGGGACAGCTGTATTGTTGGAATGACAAAAATTTTGTACAGTGAATGTTTTTTTTTCTTTTAAAGAAATTTCCAGCTAGACAGTATTTATTTAGTTTTTATTGATTTCAAACAACTTATTTAATTTTAGTATTGCCACCCTTTTCTGTGATGTGTTATTCACTCATTGACAAAACAATAACACATCCATTTCAGATAGAAATGTCAGATTGCTTCAAAACTCAGAATGCACCTCAGGCAGATATTTAAATAATTATGCATATGATCTGATTAGACACTGGTCTTTCCACAAGAGGACATAAAAGTATTTCCCTTTCTGCCCTATAAAAACACTCCCAGAGACTATGACCTTATAGACATAGCCTTATGACGGACTAGAACACATTTTCCCAGTTGAAAGACTTTGAGAAGGGGCACATCATTGAACTGAGAGAAGCAGGATAGTCATTTTGACAAATTGCCCCCATCTAGACCATTTTGATCTAGCTGTTAGAAGACGTTGGGAAAGGTGGTTACGTGAGAGCACTAACACAGGGCAAACAGGCTTTGGACAGTCCAGACAAACCACCAGTAGACAGCACCCATAATGTGCCCTGCCACAAATCCCTGTTTGTTTGAGGTCTGGCCTTTGGTTGGATTCAAGCACTGGTGGTTAGTGCTTCAATCCTTCCTTCCATTCGACACCCCTAGTAGTGATAAGAGGGACAATAATAGCTCAGCAATAAGTGCAGGACATCCTGCAGCCACATATGCTGACCCTCATGGCAGGGCTTTCAACTAGCATTTTTTATCAGGATAATGCTCACCGACAACTACATACAGCAAGGGTTTCCTAGAAATGTCTCCGCCAGATTGAAAAAGTTTCTTGGCCTGCCCGCATTAATTGGACCAGCTGAGAAGTCAGCTTTGGCAACCTATGCGCGTGCAGGATCTACAGGCCCAGCTGTAACATCTGTGGGCAAATGTTCAACGGGATACCATACAGAACCTATATGCCTCCATGCCCAAGCATATCTCATCTAGTACTCAGGCTAGAGGAATCCCAACAGACCACTAGAGCGTCCTTAAACTTATCCTTTCACCCTAATATTGTAAGCATTTACATATATCATCATTACAGTAACACAGAGAAAGTTTAATTCCATTCCAACAGCTCCTTCTTGGTGCGTTATTGCTTTTTTCAATCGATGTATATGGAACACCAACATTGGGGTAGATTTTTTTAAAATTTGTTCATGTGCCAGAATTTTGTCTGTGCACCAAAAATGCATCCATGCACCAAAGATTTTATCTGTGTGCTAAAAAAACAACAACAAACCATTTAGTATAAGTTTACGCCACCTTTAAGTTGACGTGGTTTCACTCCAAAAATGTGCCAACATTTTGGTGTATTTTTGGTACACAAAGGGGCATTTAAGCTATGCCCCTCCCTTGTGAGGCCACACCCCTTTCTGTTAAGTCATGTCAATTGTTGAGCGAGGTGTAAAATGCTTAAAAAAAAAGAAGAGTTTAAAGCAGTAAGAAAGATATGCATCAGTTTTTTTACTAAAAATGTGCCAAAAACTGGAGCTTTTTTTTATCTGCCCCATTATGAGTATTGTTCCACAATTACCTTAAGCTTGAAGATCATCGGTTCCTCAGCAATTTTTTAATTACACGCACTTCATACGTTTCAAAGGCTTTTATCGACAATTACATGACATTTATGCAAAGAGTCAGTATTTGCAGTGTTGGCCCTTCTTTTTCAGGACCTCTGCAATTCGACTGGGCATGCTCTCAATCAACTTCTGGGCCAATTCCTGACTGATAGCAACCTATTTTTTCATAATCACTTCTTGGAGTTTGTCAGAATTAGTGGGTTTTTGTTTGTCCATCCGCCTCTTGGGGATTGACCACAAGTTCTCAATGGGATTAAGATCTGGGGAGTTTCCAGGCCATGGACCCAAAATGTCAACGTTTTGGTCCCCGAGCCACTTAGTTATCACTTTTGCCTTATGGCACGGTGCTCCATCGTGCTGGAAAATGCATTGTTCTTCACCAAACTGTTGTTGGATTGTAGCAAGAAGTTGCTGTTGGAGGGTGTTTTGGTACCATTCTTTATTCATGGCTGTGTTTTTGGGCAAAATTGTGAGTGAGCCCAATCCCTTGGATGAGAAGCAACCCCACACATGAATGGTCTCAGGATGCTTTACTGTTGGCATGACACAGGACTGATGGTAGCGCTCACCTTTTCTTCTCCGGACAAGCCTTTTTCCTGATGCCCCAAACAATCGGAAAGAGGCTTCATCGGAGAATATGACTTTGCCCCAGTCCTCAGCAGTCCATTCACCATACTTTCTGCAGAAGATCAATCTGTCCCTGATGTTTTTTTTGGAGAGAAGTGGCTTCTTTGCTGCCGTTCTTGACACCAGGCCATCTTCCAAAAGTCTTCGCCTCACTGTGCGTGCAGATGCGCTCACACCTGCCTGCTGCCATTCCTGAGCAAGCTCTGCACTGGTGGCACTCCGATCCCGCAGCTGAATCCTCTTTAGGAGACGATCCTGGTGCTTGCTGGACTTTCTTGGACGCCCTGAAGCCTTCTTAACAAGAATTGAACCTCTTTCCTTGAAGTTCTTAATGATCCTATAAATTGTTGATTGAGGTGCAATCTTAGTAACCACAATATCCTTGCCTGTGAAGCCATTTTTATGCAACGCAATGATGGCTGCACGCGTTTCTTTGCAGGTCACCATGGTTAACAATGGAAGAACAATGATTTCAAGCATCAACCTCCTTTTAACATGTCAAGTCTGCCATTTTAACCCAATCAGCCTGACATAATGATCCCCAGCCTTGTGCTCGTCAACATTCTCACCTGAGGTAACAAGACGATTACTGAAATGATCTCAGCAGGTCCTGTAATGACAGCAATGAAATGCAGTGGAAAGGTTTTTTTGGGATTAAGTTAATTTTCATGGCAAAGAATGACTATGCAATTCATCTGATCACTCTTCATAACATTCTGGAGTATATGCAAATTGCTATTATAAAAACTTAAGCAGCAACTTTTCCAATTTCCAATATTTATCTAATTCTCAAAAGTTTTGGCCACGACTGTAGGTGATGTAAGGGATCACTCTCTCTCAGGGGTCGGCAATGACAGACTTCTCATCAAACAGGGGTTTTCAAGCTCAAACGGTGCTTTATTTGTCAAATAGCACATTACATTTCCAAGTTTGGCATCATTTGGCATCATTTGACACCATGAAGTCACAGCTTCAATTCACAATGTGTTACATCAACACAAAACAACAAACGCTTGCCCGGCTAGGCACTCACTATACACAGGTCTCTCTAACTCACCTCTAAGACGCAGTTCACACTATGGTATTCAGCTTCGGGCTGACAGCCTCCTAGCTATCGACCAGTGCAACCCACCAGTCCTCGTGGTGGAAGCAGCGAAATACCTTGGGGGGATATGGTCCAGTAGTCCTACTGACTCTAACTGTGCGACACTTCTTTTCTTCAGACAAGGCTGGCCCCCCTCCCCCCACAAACTCAGGCTTCATCAGCCTTGTGGCTGGAGCCTCACAGACTATCCCCAGGTCTGTTCCCTGGGGCATAACTCCTCCTCTCACTCTGAGGAATGCTTTATCCCCAAGTGATTATTGCACCTGGCCTCACCTCAGGTCAGGTGATCATGGGGAAAACACAGCAAAATATAACATACATCGCCTCTAATATATACACTGCGTGCAGAATTATTAGGCAAATGAGTATTTTGACCACATCATCCTCTTTATGCATGTTGTCTTACTCCAAGCTGTATAGGCTCGAAAGCCTACTACCAATTAAGCATATTAGGTGATGTGCATCTCTGTAATGAGAAGGGGTGTGGTCTAATGACATCAACACCCTATATTAGGTGTGCATAATTATTAGGCAACTTCCTTTCCTTTGGCAAAATGGGTCAAAAGAAGGACTTGACAGGCTCAGAAAAGTCAAAAATAGTGAGATATCTTGCAGAGGGATGCAGCACTCTTAAAATTGCAAAGCTTCTGAAGCGTGATCATCGAACAATCAAGCGTTTCATTCAAAATAGTCAACAGGGTCGCAAGAAGCGTGTGGAAAAACCAAGGCGCAAAATAACTGCCCATGAACTGAGAAAAGTCAAGCGTGCAGCTGCCAAGATGCCACTTGCCACCAGTTTGGCCATATTTCAGAGCTGCAACATCACTGGAGTGCCCAAAAGCACAAGGTGTGCAATACTCAGAGACATGGCCAAGGTAAGAAAGGCTGAAAGACGACCACCACTGAACAAGACACACAAGCTGAAACGTCAAGACTGGGCCAAGAAATATCTCAAGACTGATTTTTCTAAGGTTTTATGGACTGATGAAATGAGAATGAGTCTTGATGGGCCAGATGGATGGGCCCGTGGCTGGATTGGTAAAGGGCAGAGAGCTCCAGTCCTACTCAGACGCCAGCAAGGTGGAGGTGGAGTACTGGTTTGGGCTGGTATCATCAAAGATGAGCTTGTGGGGCCTTTTCGGGTTGAGGATGGAGTCAAGCTCAACACCCAGTCCTACTGCCAGTTTCTGGAAGACACCTTCTTCAAGCAGTGGTACAGGAAGAAGTCTGCATCCTTCAAGAAAAACATGATTTTCATGCAGGACAATGCTCCATCACACGCGTCCAAGTACTTCACAGCGTGGCTGGCAAGAAAGGGTATAAAAGAAGAAAATCTAATGACATGGCCTCCTTGTTCACCTGATCTGAACCCCATTGAGAACCTGTGGTCCATCATCAAATGTGAGATTTACAAGGAGGGAAAACAGTACACCTCTCTGAACAGTGTCTGGGAGGCTGTGGTTGCTGCTGCACGCAATGTTGATGGTGAACAGATCAAAACACTGACAGAATCCACGGATGGCAGGCTTTTGAGTGTCCTTGCAAAGAAAGGTGGCTATATTGGTCACTGATTTGTTTTTGTTTTGTTTTTGAATGTCAGAAATGTATATTTGTGAATGTTGAGATGTTATATTGGTTTCACTGGTAAAAATAAATAATTGAAATGGGTATATATTTGTTTTTTGTTAAGTTGCCTAATAATTATGCACAGTAATAGTCACCTGCACACACAAATATCCCCCTAAAATAGCTAAAACTAAAAACAAACTAAAAACTACTTCCAAAAATATTCAGCTTTGATATTAATGAGTTTTTTGGGTTCATTGAGAACATGGTTGTTGTTCAATAATAAAATTAATCCTCAAAAATACAACTTGCCTAATAATTCTGCACCCCCTGTATATATATATATATATATATATATATATTGTAGGAAGGCGCAAGTGTCCGTCGTTGACGGAAGGCATGTTTCACCGAGGTTCCTGGCCTCGGTGGAGTGAGAGCCAGTTTTCATGTGTCAGCAGAAGTTGCTGTTTGACACCTAGCTATTTAGTATAGCTGTATATATGTCTAAGGATGGGAGGGATAGGGACCTTCTTCTGCCTTATCTCATGTTCGCAGTAAGAGGTGCCCCAGGCCGCTATTAGGTTCTCGCCCTTCGAACTGCTATATGGCAGACACTCTCACGGTCTGTTTGACATAGCCAAAGAAGCATGTGAACAACAACCCACACCGCACAAAAGTGTTATTCAGTACGTCACCCAGATGCAAGGACGGATGGAGACAGTGTTTCCTCTGGTCAGGGAGCATATGGAGGCAGGGCAGCGAGCCCAGAGTAGGGTCTATAATAGGCAGGCTCGAGTCCGCAACTTTGACCCGGGTTATCGGGTTTTGGTTATGGTACCAACCATAGACAGTAAGTTCCTATGAGGTACTCGAGAAAGTTGGAGAAGTAAATTACAAGGTACACCAGCTGGCGTGGCGAAAGCCGTAGCAGGTGTACCATGTGAATTTACTAAAACCATGGAAAAATAGGGAGTCCTCTACTGAAGACAGCCCACGGCCAGGTTTTCTAGGAGAAGAGGTTCAGGCCCCTCAGTCTGATGCAAGAGAAGCAGTTGCCACAGTAAAAATTCCTGACAGCCTCTCCTTTAAACAGGCTCAGGAAGCCATGGAGTTCAATAGACGGAACACGGATGTGTTCTCGGACCTCCCTGGATGCACTTCCATAATCCAGCATGACATTAGCACTGAGCCTCAGTCAAAAGTCCGGTTAAAACTATGCCGGGTACCCGAGGCTCGGTGACAAGCTATCTCGGAGGAAGTGCAGCTAATGCTGCAACTAGACGTCATTGAGGAGTCCAAAAGTGAATGGGCCTAATACCCAAGCCAGACGGGATGTTACGGTTCTGTAACAATTTTCGCACATTAAACGAAATCTCCAAGTTCGATGCGTATCCCATGCCCCGGGTAGATGAGCTTATCGAGAGGTTAGGACCTGCCCAATATTTTTCTGTTTTGGACCTCACGAAGGGCTACTGGCAGTTGCCCTTAACGGAGGCTGCCAAAGGTAAAACTGCCTTTGTCACCCCTGAGGGGCTGTATCAGTATAAAGTGTTACCCTTTGGTTTGCATGGTGTCCCCGCCACGTTCCAACGACTCATGGACATTGTACTTCATCCACATAGTTGGTACGCATCGGCTTACCTGGGCTATATCGTCATCCACAGTACAGACTGTGAAAGTCATCTACCCAAAGTGCAGGGTGTAGTGGACTCCCTTAGGAAGGCTGGACTGACCGCTAACCTCAAAACATGCGCGATAGGGTTAGAGGAGACTAAGTACCTGGGGTACGTCATTGGACGTGGAGTTATCAGAACCCAAGTGAATAAAATAGAGGCGATTCGGATTGGCCCCGACCTGTCACCACTAGGCAAGTAAAGTCATTCCTGGGAATGGTGGGCTATTATATGAGGTTCGTTCCCCATTTTTCCACTTTAGCGGCTCTGTTTACAGGGCTCTTGAAGGGACGGTCCACTGGAATGACCAGGTGGAAGAGGCTTTTTCCGCGTTGAAGTCAGTCCTATGCAGGTCACCGGTTTTGGTGACTCCCAACTTCAAGAGGGAGTTTATAGTATAGACCAATGCCTCCGAAGTAGGCCTCAGTGCTGTACTCTCTGTAAATCAATGGGGAGGAACATCCCGTTGTTTTCCTGAGCCGCATACTCACCTTAGCCGAGACTAGGTACAGTATAGTGGAGAGAGAGTGCTTGGCCATCAAATGGGCACTCGAGTCTCTCCGCTATTATCGTTGGGGAGAAAGTTCCATCTGGTGACCGACCACTCCCCTCTCAAGTGGATGAGCCAGGCCAAAGAGAGGAATGCTGAGGTCAGCAGATGGTTCTTGTCATTACAGAACTTCAAGTTCTCAGTGGAACACAGGGCAGGCCGCTTGCAAGGAAATGCCGATGCCCTGTCCCGGGTACACTGTCAGGCAAGTGTTCACCCCATCAGGGTTGAACAAAGGGGGGAGGTATGTAGGAAGGTGCAAGGGTTCGTCGTTGACGGAAGGTATGTGTCACCGGGGTTCCTGGCCTCGGTGGAGTAAGAGCCAGTTTTCATGTGTCAGCAGCAGTTGCAGTTTGACACCTAGCTATTTAGTATAGCTATATAGCTGATCCGGGACAGCTCTTACTGGGAGTAGTCAAAGTTCTGGGTGAGTGACTACTCCCTACGTTCCAGGCCCTGTCTTGACTTGCCTATAAAAAACCCAGTCAGCACTGTCAGCTGGGTGTGATTACCTCTCTCTGACAGAGGAGCTCTGGCAATCGATTGATTGGAATCTGAGCCGTGTGCTAGGCTGGATGCCTGAGTTTCAGAGGTCTGCTCTGTCCTGAGTAATGCCGATCGGGTGTGAACTAACAACCTATGATAACAGGTGACTGTGTTGCTGTATGAACTGTCTAGGTGTGAACGAACACCAAAACTGCAAATGGACAGTCGTACTGTTTTGTTGCCACTAGTGTGAATAAAACACTGAAGTTTTTTTGAATTACAAACTGGTATTTGCCTCTATACTGCGTCCACTTGTCCTGTCCACCAGAGCGAATCCCCACAATATATATATGAGACCTGTCACTGGCTCACAGTGGGCTGTGAGAAAGTTTGTTTTATTATTGTGTGGGGGAATGTGGATAAGAAGACAATGAAAGGTTTATTGATGCATCCCTTTAGAAAATACAGGTAGAAATATAGCGGCTCATTTATTAAGAACGGCATTTTAGACACCGGTCTTAATAACCCCTATATCTCGCAGTAAGTAGATCCGCTGAAGTTATGAAGATGCGCCGGCCTCTACATAACTTTGGCACATACAGCGACAGTCTAAATGTAAGACTGCTTCCTAGCTTGCTTACATTTAGACCATTTTCTATGTCTAAAAAAGGCGTAGAAAATGATGAATGAAACGGGCCGGATGGCCCGTCCCCTTCCCCGTCCACTTTTTTTTGATCTGTAGCGAGCAGGGAAAAGTCGCAGATTGCTGTGCAACTAACCAATCTGCTCCAGAGATACACCTAATATAGTAGTATTTCTGGATAATAAATGACCCCATGCTTCTGATCATGAAATGTATTGTACGTATAAATAAGGGGGGCACACCTACATCTAGATTCACACAGGACACTTAGCCAATATATTACTGAAATAGTTTATTTAATATATAATATATAACAGATAAGGTACCTATTTTATCACACTAAAAAGACGGATGTTCTTGCAAATAAAAAGTTGGTGCGCAGATGGTATGCTGCGGTTTTCTTCATACCATCTGTGCACCGACTTTTTATTTGCAAGAACATCCAAATATTTTCCGCAAAAGAAACGAAAGTCCTGTCTTGTCTTGTACAAAAGACACAAAGTCACACCAGATACCAAAGCGGGTCCAACTAATCATCGACCCCGGCGTCAGAACGGACTGTTTCCTTGTTTGAAAATTAATCTCACTCACTCTAAAGTCGATCGGAGGTAAGATCACCTGTGCTGAAAACGCGTGGGACGCCACGCTAAGCACAGAAATCTGAACACTTCATCGCTTCCAAAAAGTGAGTAACTTGTTACAATTAACCACAGTGCAACAGCAAAGCTATAGCTGTGAAGTCAAATTATAGCTGTGAAGGAATATATGCAGCAAACTAAAAGGACATTATAACCATTCAGTAATCACTATAGTGGAACTTCTTATATTGAAAAAATTGCAGATATACCGCAGATCATTACAGAGATTGTATTTATTAACTCATCGGCTGCAACTCAGAAACCTTGAATCAGGCACTGAATATATGACCGAGACCTGACATTAAAGTACACATTAACCCTTAGTAATATTTTAATATATGTATTTTATGTCTTTTTAGTGTGATAAAATAGGTACCTTATCTGTTATATATTATATATTAAATAAACTATTTCAGTAATATATTGGCTAAGTGTCCTGTGTGAATCTAGATGTAGGTGTGCCCCTCTTATTTATACGTATATTTGTTTTTCCTCAAAGGTTTGGGGTTACCTTTTTAGGGGGAGCACCCACTCCTTGCAATTTGGAGGGTGAGCCATCCCAATTTATCCAATGAAATGTATTGTGTTTTGCATTAATGTCAATGGAAAGCCATTGCAGACTGGTTCTGATTTGTTTGTTCAAATTAATAATTGCTATTATTCTGTGATGAGAATGGGGCTGAGGTCATGTGTACTGCATTTAGAATCACAAATACAAGAGCAATTTTAATTGTTTTTAGCTGGGCCTTGAAGATCTAACCATATGCTTGATTGGTCCAAATGTTTTTCTTAGCTAACTTAAAAAAATAATAATCCTGTACCCACATGTCAATGTCTTTTGGCATAGCCTGTAATTAAAGCTTGCCTGCTAAAGTGAAATTTATTACAGAAGATGTAGCAGAAGAACACAGAAATAGTCCATGGTTTTGCAACTGAAAAATTTGACAACACAACTTTTTTAAAGAACTTGCCCTGTGGAAAGCAAAATGAAGCTTAGCTCTTTCCATTGTGGATATTGCAGAATCCTCTCTTTTTATGCTCTAAACCATGGAATGTTTAGGAACATTGATGATATGCTCATTCAACAATTGCAGGAGCAGTAGGATGCCAGGTACAAAACCTCAGTTTCATGCTCCTCTTAAGGGGTTTTCTATGTTCCAGCAAGTAATTATGTCTCTTTCTTCTTTCTGGCTTCTACCAAATTTTTCCTGCAGGCCTAATTAAAAAATCCCACTGAGTTTATTTATCTGCATTTTGAAATGCAGCCAGCCTAAACAAAGTGTGCAAAGGAATAATGTTTATCAGTTTACAACTAATATTGGCCAAGGTGTCCTCTCCCACAACCTTTCCTATTGTAAGATAAAAATCCTCCTACTCTAGTTAGTTCTACTACGTACGTAGCCAGGTTACTTACAAGTGAGAACCTTCCAAAAAATGTTTACCACATTTGAGGCAATTTGAGGACAAGATGTCTTCCGGTTAACTTAGTTTTTTGTTTATTTGCTGTATTCATCTATTTCTTGGAACATTTGAAATGCTGTTCCCACCTTTGCAGCCAGCAAATTTCTAAAGCAGCTAAAATGAAAAATGAAGCAAGTTTGAAAGAAGCTGTTATTAAAAATGTCCTGATGTCTACAGTTCCAAGGCAGACTTGTGCCTATCTATGGTAACAGACTACAAACAAACCCTTTGTAGTCTGATCCTACAGTTATATGTACTCTTTTCCATCTGTTCTTTAATCCTTTCTAACATACTCAATGTACTGTATATTAGCAGAGCACACTGCTTATATTACGATCATTGAATGCCATATAAGTGAAAAACATGGTATTATTTTTATTTTCCTAAGTAAAAACATCCATCTGCATAAATCAGCTGGTGGGTAGATAAGATGATCGGATACCTGGTGACTACTACATATGACTTTATTACATTCATTTAATTAAAAATAGTAACCTTAAGAGAATAATGGAATTCAGGATATATAGATTTTGGAGAAACATTTACTGAGTTTACTGAAAGGTAATGTGGTTTATTAAAGGGGTTTTCTAGGACTTATGTATTGATGAAGATTCCTCAGGATATGTCATCAATATCAGATCTTGGAGGACCGACACCTGGCAAATATAGTGGCCATAGACATGTATTAGGGAGGAGCAAAATGGAATGCCTCTTAAAGGGTTCCATTTTTCTTTTCTCCTAAAATTCTGTTATATTCCATTATAACTCTGTTATACCAGAACACTATAACAGAACTCCTAGAGCTGGTGAGAACCCGTCCTTATACAGAATGCAAGAGGGCCAATGTTCCATCTAAGCCTTTGCAGTTGCTGAGTGGAGCAGTTAGGTATCTGGACGATACATTGTGAAAGGCGGGTAATCTGTTAATAAGGGTGCATTAGCAACCACGGTGTAAATCTGCAATATGGTGCGACCATCATTTAAAGGGCTATTCCCATTGTTGACTTTTCTGTGAATATACCATAAAAGTCTGATAAATGCGGTCTTGAGAAGAGGTCTTCATTTTCCTACTGCAGTGTATGGCTGTCACGACTGTGACTGATCCAGACAGGTCTGGGAGGAGAAGGTCGCAGCTACTTGCTACTCGCGATAGCTTGTGAGTTTGCTCCGTGGTTCAGGGTATGTCATCTGGGTTTTGCCTTGTGAACCTTTTTGTCCTGACTGGGAGTTTGTAGGCATCCTTCTCAGGTGAGTCCTGTCTGCCACTCCCAGCTACTATATTAGTTTCAGTTTCACTTGCAGTCATTGCCAGATATAGTCCTTACTTCCAGTGCTACTCTGACCTTGGAAGGAGATCGTTTGATGGTGTTGCTGTGGAGCTCTTGTCCGGCGTGGACTGTCGTGTTTGGGATCGCCTTCTCTGCTCGTGACTGGATAAGTCTATCTCTGCTGTTGTTTGTTTGTTGCTGTCTTCCCCTGTTGTTTTCCTAGACGTGAGTGATGGTGACTAGCGCTCCCATCGGCCTTTCCCCAGTCCAGTCTTGTTAGAGCGACTAAAGGTTTAGGCATCCTGCTCGCCGCACGTGTTCACACCCTGTCTAGGGTATCAGGGCAGATAGGTGCCAGCTTAGGGTTAGTCAGGGGTGGCCATTCTATTTCCCATCCGTAGATAAGGGTCCCCCTTCCCCTCGGTCTGGTGCGACACGACTGCTGCTGGGATAGCGGTCGTGACAATGGCTCTCTCTTTTTACTTCTATGGGAGAATGGGATCCATAGTGAGTCTTTCATCTATCGAACTCGTGTGGATATACAGTACCATAAAAGTCTTAGGCCTGTTTCACATCTGCATATAGGCAGATCTGGCAGGCTGTCCAGGTATTCATTCAGCCACTTCTTGGCTTTTTTGCCAGGTTGTGCCCAGATCTCCACCCGTCCCAAATATTGTGAATGGGGCTGGAGAGAATGTGGGCAGCACACGGCAGAGATAGGTCCAGCAGGCTGTTCCCAGCCACAACAGTTTGCCGGATGTGCATAAACGCAGATGTGAAATAGGCCTTACCTGCAGTCCTATGTAACAGTACAGGTAACACAATGATAACTCTATGAAAACAGATAATGTAAAACAGATAATGTTACCTGCAGTCTTATTTTATACTATAGATAACACAGTGAAGACTTTCTGAGTACAGATAAGGTAGTAAAGATACCTGCAGTCTTATGTGTGGGGCACGAACCTGGTGGCAAGAAGGAAGAGGCAGAGCCAGCTTTGAGCCCACACAGATGCTAACATCAGGACATTATGAGCACTACAGGCCGGGCCTGCAGAGACCCTCTTAAATTAGAAGGAACACTGGAGAGGACCCTGCCTGTGAGATCTTATAATCTACAAATGGGAAGGAACCCGTGGGGGAGGGTTTAAGCTGCTTATGTGGCTATATGGTGGAAGCATGTTTATGGCAGGTGGTAGGCTTTGGATGTTGAGGAAGAGTCTGATGTCCTGGGGTACAAAGTTGGGGAATGCATGTGAGAAATTATGTAGGCGATTGTTCAAGGAACAGACAAGAGAAGAAAGAAGAAGGTCATCTCAGGATCGGAGATTATGTGTTGGGATTTATCGGGAAAGCAGGTCAAAGACATAAGGACGGAACAGATTGTGGCTTTATATGTATTTGTTAGTATATTAAACTGAATTTTCTAGACAATGGGGATCCAGTGAAGGGATTGGCAGAGGATAGAAGTAGAGGAGAAACGAGGGGAGAGGTGGATTAACCAAGTAGTGTAGTTGAGGATAGATTGGAGAGGTGCAAGATGGCAGACCGCAGAGGTGAGGAAGCAGCGATAATGAGCAGTATTCTTGAGTTGAAAGTGGCAGGTAGAAGTGAGGGTGGATATGTGGCTTGAAGGACAGGACAGAATAAAATTTTATTCCAAAGCAGTGCACTGGAGAAAGTGTGGTGCTTCTACCCTCAATGGATAAATGTAGTAGGAGGGACTGAGTGACTTGGAGGAAAGATGAATTCTGTTTTCTACATGTTTTCTACATGTTGAGTTTTAAGATGCAGTCTGACTGATAGCCTCAAATCAATAATCAGAGAATATTGTATAAAATATATAAAAACTATTTTATTGAGACATCATAATAACCGCGCAATATCCAAATGTGAGATGCGCGTGTGGGGACGACATGACGCGCTACTGTGATGTTGGCGTTCTAATCATGTGGAGAATGCGACCTATATTGAACTCAGGTGTCTTTTTAGTATTTATACCCCTACTTTTGCACTTACCTTTGCCTCCTGGCGCTGCCAGTGGGTTGCCGAAACGCACGTCGAGGTAGCAGCAGTGTCAGGTGGACCAGGCCAGTTATCAACATGGGTATTTGACCACTTTATTATTTTATTATCTTCCTTACATTTTATACCTGTTGTGGAGTTTATATTTATAATGAGCTTTAGATATTATTTGCAGAGGTATATACTGTATACAACTCAGTGACCATATCATTTTGGGTTGCTATTTGGGGATATCTTTTATATACATTAGCTCGCATTATTATTATATAAGATCTTTTTTATTTACTCCACAAATTGTATATCATTTATCTAGGGGTGTGTTGATCAATACATTCCTCAGTCTTCATGTAGGGACTGTTTATGTAAGGACTGTTGTGTATTCACATTTCCCATGTGTATCAAGGCTGGCTGATACACCTGTGCAAGTCTCTGTTCTGCAGGGGTATAGTGTGGGGCTTTTTACATTGTGTACCCCCACCCCCGGGCTTTTCACCTTTTTATATTTTGAATTATGATGCTTGAGTTGAGGCTATTAGTCAGACTGTATTTATTGGAGTGTTTTGTAGCTTTTTACTAGGCCTCTGTATTTGTCTTCATAGGCTGAGCTAGGCTGAGGGACCATGAGGCTTTGACAGCCTGGAATTTGGGGGACGCAGTGACGCCTGCGGTACAAGGGCCACAAGGTCAGAGTCGGGAGGACTGCTGGACCACAATCCCCCAAAGGGACTTGCGTTTGCTACAGCCTGGAGGCTGCTGGGCTTGCTGAGAAAGCCGCAGGTTATGACCGTGTCTGAACAGCACTCTATAGGTGAGTCAGGGATTCTACCCTATGTTTAGTTAGAGCCAAGCCGGGCAGGTATTTGCTTTGTGTTATTGTTTGTTGTTGCTGGTGTTGCACAATAAATGCAAAGTTTGGACAGTATATCCGTGTCTGGTGAAGTAACCTGTGAGAATGACCCCCGGAGAAGAGCTAACCCCCCACAATATAAATATATATATATATATATATATATATACACTGCTCAAAAAAATAAAGGGAACACTTAAACAACACAATGTAACTCCAAGTCAATCACACTTCTGTGAAATCAAACTGTCCACTTAGGAAGCAACACTAAGTGACAATCAATTTCACATGCTGTTGTGCAAATGGGATAGACAACAGGTGGAAATTATAGGCAATTAGCAAGACACCTTCAATAAAGGAGTGGTTCTGCAGGTGGTGACCTGACCACTTCTCAGTTCCTATGCTTCCTGGCTGATGTTTTGGTCACTTTTGAATGCTGGCGGTGCTTTCACTCTAGTGGTAGCATGAGACGGAGTCTACAACCCACACAAGTGGCTCAGGTAGTGCAGCTTATCCAGGATAGCACATCAATGCGAGCTGTGGCAAGAAGGTTTGCTGTGTCTGTCAGCGTAGTGTCCAGAGCATGGAGGCGCTACCAGGAGACAGGCCAGTACATCAGGAGACGTGGAGGAGGCCGTAGGAGCCAACAACCCAGCAGCAGGACCGCTACCTCCGCCTTTGTGCAAGGGGGAACAGGAGGAGCACTGCCAGAGCCCTGCAAAATGGCCTCCAGCAGGCCACAAATGTGCATGTGTCTGCTCAAACGGTCAGAAACAGACTCCATGAGGGTGATATGAGGGCCCGACATCCACAGGACGTTTGGCATTTGCCAGAAAACACCAAGATTGGGAAATTCGCTACTGGCGCCCTGTGCTCTTCACAGATGAAAGCAGGTTCACACTGAGCACATGTGACAGACGTGACAGAGTCTGGAGATGCCGTGGAGAACGTTCTGCTGCCTGCAACATCCTCCAGCATGACCGGTTTGGCATTGGGTCAGTAATGGAGTGGGGTGGCATTTCTTTGGAGGGCCACACAGCCCTCCATGTGCTCGCCAGAGGTAGCCTGACTGCCATTAGGTACCGAGATGAGATCCTCAGACCCCTTGTGAGACCAGATGCTGGTGTGGTTGGCCCTGGGTTCCTCCTAATGCAAGACAATGCTAGACCTCATGTGGCTGGAGTGTGTCAGCAGTTCCTGCAAGACGAAGGCATTGATGCTATGGACTGGCCCGCCCGTTCCCCAGACCTGAATCCAATTGAGCACATCTGGGACATCACGTCTCGCTCTATCCACCAACATCACGTTGCACCACAGACTGTCCAGGAGTTGGCAGATGCTTTAGTCCAGGTCTGGGAGGAGATCCCTCAGGAGACCGTCCGCCACCTCATCAGGAGCATGCACAGGCGTTGTAGGGAGGTCATACAGGCACGTGGAGGCCACACACACTACTGAGCCTCATTTTGACTTGTTTTAAGGACATTACATCAAAGTTGGATCAGCCTGTAGTGTGTTTTTCCACTTTAATTTTGAGGGTGACTCCAAATACAGACCTCCATGGGTTAAAAAATTTGATTTCCATATTTTTATTTTGTGTGAATTTGTTGTCAGCACATTCAACTATGTAAAGAATAAAGTATTTCAGAAGAATATTTAATTAATTCAGATCTAGGATGTGTTATTTTTGTGTTCCCTTTATTTTATTGAGCAGTGTATATATATATATATATATATATATATATATATAAAGAAAAATAAAGAAGGCAGCAGCACTCTATAGGTATGCCAGGTGCAAATCCCACAACGATTCCTGGACAGCTGTTGGGTGTAATAAAATCCACCTTTTTCACTTGAATACCGGAGTGTTGCCTTCATTTTGCTGCTATATATATATTTCTTTAGTTACTGTTTGGCTTCATAGTTGGTAGACATGTCAGAATGCTGGATAGAAAGGAAATGTCATCGGGGCCAGAGAGGTAGATTAGAGCTTCATGAGTAGGGGTGAGCGAATCGGCTTTGGATCTTGGATTCGAAGCTCAATTCACTCACCCCTAGGCATTAGTATAAAGGTAAGGGAAGACATAGGACTGGAAAATGCAAATGTGATCGCACACTACATCCAGCACTATGCCCCGCCTCCATGCTGGATGAGACATTGGTGTACATTTTGGCCAAAGCCTAATAAGCCACTCACCGCGTCAAGGTCGTCTCATTTGAGTGGTCCCTAACGCTATTTCCTACCTGTTTATGGGCCATGACAGCCACACAAAGTCCAGGGAATGCAGGTCAGCATGCAAGCCAAGCACACTCTGCTTTTAACCCCGTCATGTGCCATTACAGCTTTCATCGGATCCAGGGATGCAAGTACCAACATGCATGCTGAGCCCACCATATACTTCTCCTGGAGCCAAATGGCCACTGGTAGGTTCTATATAAGCAGACTCAGTTTTATACTGACTTTAAAACCAGCCTCCAGGACAGATTGACTGGTCAGGTGTGCAATGACTCAAAGGAGATCGCCACGCCTCCAATATATGCTACAAAGAAAAAATGTGGGGGGTTGAGTCCGCACAACCTGTCTGTAGGTGCAGATCACTATGGCGAAATACATATACAAACGGAAAATGCAAATGTAATCGCACACTACATCCAGCACTATGCCCCGCCTCCATGCTGGATGAGACATTGGTGTACATTTTGGCCAAAGCGTAATAAGCCACTCACCGCGTCAAGGTCGTCTCATTTGAGTGGTCCCTAACGCTATTTCCTACCTGTTTATGGGCCATGACAGCCACACAAAGTCCAGGGAATGCAGGTCAGCATGCAAGCCAAGCACACTCTAGGACTGTATGAGCTTTCCCTGGCCGAATGTATAAATGAAGAAAAGTAGGGGACTCAGGAAAGAGCATTGAGGGACGCCAACAGAAAGAGAACACTGACAGTTCTATTGGTGAGGTACACATATGCGGATCCTTAAATGTGCTTGAATTTGGTTAACAGTGGTATATTTTTCATAGGGTATTTGAAAACGGAAAACCACTCCTAGAAAAGTGCTTCTCTTAGATAAGTGCTCAGGTTAATGGCTCCAGCCTATCTATACACTCATTATAGGCAATGTGATTTAATGACAAACCATTAAATTATTTTGCGACCAATTTCCTCATTTGTACATTTTATCTTTAGTTCCAGACAAGCTGTAACATCTAAGAATAACCTGCAAAGCTGGAGTGTTGTATGAGAAACGATCATAGCGTGCAGCCCACAATACCAGTATACATATCAAACACTGGAATAATTCCCTTTTCATGACTTATTCAGGCAGGAAATTAATTCCTTAAGAAATTCATATTAACAAGGTTTAGAGAGAACGCAGGGTGGACGGGCTTTGTTCTGCACTGAATCCTTCTGCTCATTTTACAGAGACGTGTTAAAGGGTTTTGTAGACGCTGCTCTTACTTCTCGTGTCTATTATTGTTTAGATGAAAAAAAACAGTTAGGTTGTTCCTTGTGTTTGCACAGTGGTTATCATTCCTGGAGAGAAGATTATAATTTCATTTGTGTTTAATATGAAGTAATTCTCACTCTCTCCGTCCCCTACACGTTGACCTCAATTATTCCTATAAATCTGATTAGCCTTGTTGACTTCAATCTTCTCTATAATTAAGGTAGTGAATGAGGAAGCTTGTACCTTTTTCTCCTGCAGTGTTCCTACTCTGTTGAAGCTACCAAGAGTCATTTGTTATGTTCCTGTTTAAACTTTTACTAATAGAAAAGGTCCAGTCATTGCTGTAGATGTTTTATGATGTGTATGAAGTATATGAAGGGGTTATACATTTTCTATACGTGTACTGTTTTCAGCCTCTTACCAAATATCATGAGTTCATAAGTCACATATACTTTATGTAACCCTATTGTTAGAATAGGTCTGCACAAGATTAAAGGAACACTCCAGACAAAAAATATATATAGAATCTGACTTTTTCCCAGTATGTTTGCCAGAGTTTCAGGATGTAGGAATTGTCAGAGGTACTATACCAGGCATGGCCAACCTGCGGCTCTCCAGCTGTTGTAAAACTACAACTCCCACCATGCCCTGCTGTAGGATGATAGCTGTAGACTGTCCGGGCATGATGGGAGTTGTAGTTTTGCAACAGATGGAGAGACTCAGGTTGGCCATCCCTGTACTATACACATGGATGTATTACAGGTTCGCATTGGAAAGCATTGCCTGGATCATGCTATAAACCCAAAGCTGTATATACTGTACATAAGTACAAATGCAGCATGTTCTAATACATACATTTTTATGGAAGAAACAAAACCTTGGTGCATGGAGAGCCAATGGCTTCATTGGCATTTAAGGATTCCGTGAGATATTGCAAGTAAAAAAGTCACATGTCTTGGACATGTTCATGGGCTCTTAACTTATCATAGGAAAAGGACTGTGTCCCCTGAGATATCTTTAAAAGAGTATTCTCATCTGGAACATACAGTTGAAACCAGAAGTTTAGTTTACATACACTATTTAAAAAGACACATATGGATGTTTTTCTCAATATCCAACATGAAATCAGAATAAACCTTTCCTGTTTTTGGTCAATTAGGATTACCATAAATATAATTATTTGGCAAATGCCAGAATAATGAGAGAGAGAATGTTGTAAGGCATTTTTTATTGGTATACTGAAAAAGTGATCTGTGGTTGATTAGCTATAAAACGTAACTTTTAATAGTTATTTCTTATAAAATAGATGGCCCTCAAAATAGTTGGTAACGGTGAATGCAAACAAACAAAATTGAAGTAGGAATAAAGGTGCACGGTGGCACCTTAGATGAAAGACCATTTGTCCTACCGCTCCTTTGATTGGTTCCTATGTACAGCAGTTCCTCTCGTAGACTTAATGGTGAATTATCTTTGGAGGACTGGAATTGCTGCAAGAAGGGATAGGGGTCGGGACTAAATATCCCTAATAATGCCCTACGGTGGGGGTGCTGCACTGGCCCTGATGACCTAACCACAGAGCACATGCCCTGACAAGGGCGACCCCGTCTGGGACCTTTCCCTGAATAGACTGACCCTGGTTAGCCCTCTCCTACTAGATCCCTACACGCATGTTTTGCTTTGGGATGAGTACAAAGCTCATCAGGGGAAACATAAGGGAGCTGGGCAAATCAGCAAAGAAGAATTGATGGACAAAGGTGCGGGTGATAGGGTACTAACTCTGCACCTTTATATTCAAAATAATAGGAACCAAGTCCAGATGTGGCTTGGGTTCACAAATCTAAGAGGGGGTGGAAGGGACAGTGGATGGATGCCCTCTTCCTCCTAACAGGGAAATAAGATTATCTGCAGGCTTGATGTAGCCTAGAGGCGGCTCTAAATCTGCCAATATTTAAATAGAATACAGCCCCAGAACGAGGCTTGGCTAATGGCAAACTTCCTGTGTAATGCGCTTCCTGCCATGCTGTTGCATGCGCAATAAGATGCACCAGGGTTGCCAGGAGGCTGAAGCAGCCTCATGCCCTTTGTGGTGTCCATACCATCATACACCAGGGACACCATGGATCTCTGTAACAGATTGGATGATATCACTATAGAGAAACAGTCCACCTGGGAAATATAGACGTTGAGGCGCTTTACTCGTCCATTCTCCATGATGCTGAACTTAGGGCAGTACGGTACTATCTGAGTATGAGAGGACGTCAGTTCACAGAACATAACAATTTTATTCTGAGACTCCTTGAGTATCTACTTACTCACAATTTTTTCCTTTTCAATGGAAAGATTTACCACCAGCTCAGGGGCATAGCAATGGGCTGTTCTTGTGCACCAACTTATGCAAATTTGCTCCTGGGCTGGTTTTTGGTGAAAGCATGTCGCTGAGTACCGGGTCCATTTCATTATGGGCCCTGTACATCAACAACATTTTTGTTATTTGGAACCAAGCCCACTTTCTCAGACTTTGTAAATAATCTTAATAACAATGACATTGGGCTGAGATTCACACATGAATCCAGTACAGATACCCTCCCCTTCCTGGACATCTCTATCTCCAAGAAGGGATCTGATTAACTATCCACTACTATTTACAGAAAACCGACCTCAATGATGAATTATCCAGTACTATTTACAGAAAACTGACCTCAACCAACTCTGTCCTTCACTGGAGTAGTAGTCATCCCACCCCTCTGAAGAGAGGCATCCCATGTGGTCAATATCTCTGCCTTCGCCATAATTGTTTTGAAAAGACAGTTCGTCAAGCAAGCTGACGATCTTAAGGTAAGATTTTTAAACAGGGGGTACCCGGATAACATATTGAAGAATAGCATAGGGCCATCTCAACAGCTCCTACAGAATTGCTGGTACCAAAAAGAAAAATGGAAGGCGATCAAAAAATCCATCTGATTGCTACTTTTGACGGTGCTGTAGATAGGACAAGGAGGATCCTTAATAAACACTTGCCCATTCTTCTCATGGATCCCGACATCAGCGAGATAATACATGAGTACCCGCAGATTACATTTAGAAGGAGCAGTAGTTTAAGGGACCTCCTTGTTCACAGCCACTATACATACCCCTGCTCCCCAACATGGAACTTAGGTTGTTTTAGATGTGGTGGCTGTGTAGCCTGCAGCACTATACAAACCGGCAAGTCATTTTACAGCGCCAACTTACAACGAACATTCCCGATTAAAGTACTTACTTTATTAATTGTCGTACCCGGGGTGTAATTTATAAGATCACCTGTGACTGTAAAAAACATTATATAGGCAAGACCAGACGTGAACTACGTAGACGTATAGGCGAACACTTGGGGGACATCGAGAATACTGTTGAGCGTGAATATTCAAATTACGAATATTTATTGCGAATATCGCAACTTCGAGAATTCGAGAATATTTCGAATATAGTGCTATAAATTTGTTATATCGAATATTCAGCATTTTTTTCCATCTGAAAACATGATTCTTCCCTGCTTCTTGCTTGTGGGCCAATGAGTCATTGGCCCACAAGCAACTTAAGCAGGGAGGAATCATGACTTTAGATGGAAAAAAATCATGAATATTCTAAAAAACTAATATATAGCACTATATATATATATATATATATATACACACACTCACCTAAAGAATTATTAGGAACACCTGTTCTATTTCTCATTAATGCAATTATCTAGTCAACCAATCACATGGCAGTTGCTTCAATGCATTTAGGGGTGTGGTCCTGGTCAAGAATCTCCTGAACTCCAAACTGAATGTCAGAATGGGAAAGAAAGGTGATTTAAGCAATTTTGAGCGTGGCATGGTTGTTGGTGCCAGATGGGCCGGTCTGAGTATTTCACAATCTGCTCAGTTACTGGGATTTTCACGCACAACCATTTCTAGGGTTTACAAAGAATGGTGTGAAAAGGGAAAAACATCCAGTATGTGGCAGTCCTGTGGGCAAAAATGTCTTGTGGATGCTAGAGGTCAGAGGAGAATGGGCCGACTGATTCAAGCTGATAGAAGAGCAACGTTGACTGAAATAACCACTCGTTACAACCGAGGTATGCAGCAAAGCATTTGTGAAGCCACAACACGCACAACCTTGAGGCGGATGGGCTACAACAGCAGAAGACCCCACCGGGTACCACTCATCTCCACTACAAATAGGAAAAAGAGGCTACAATTTGCACGAGCTCACCAAAATTGGACTGTTGAAGACTGGAAAAATGTTGCCTGGTCTGATGAGTCTCGATTTCTGTTGAGACATTCAAATGGTAGAGTCCGAATTTGGCATAAACAGAATGAGAACATGTATCCATCCTCTGATGGCTACTTCCAGCAGGATAATGCACCATGTCACAAAGCTCGAATCATTTCAAATTGGTTTCTTGAATATGACAATGAGTTCACTGTACTAAAATGGCCCCCACAGTCACCAGATCTCAACCCAATAAAGCATCTTTGGGATGTGGAGGAACGGGAGCTTCGTGCCCTGGATCTGCATCCCTCAAATCTCCATCAACTGCAAGATGCTATCCTATCAATATGGGCCAAAATTTCTAAAGAATGCTATCAGCACCTTGTTGAATCAATGCCACGTAGAATTAAGGCAGTTCTGAAGGCAAAAGGGGGTCCAACACCGTATTAGTATGGTGTTCCTAATAATTCTTTAGGTGAGTGTGTATATATATATATATATATACAGGGAGTGCAGAATTATTAGGCAAGTTGTATTTTTGAGGATTAATTTTATTATTGAACAACAACCATGTTCTCAATGAACCCAAAAAACTCATTAATATCAAAGCTGAATATTTTTGGAAGTAGTTTTTAGTTTGTTTTTAGTCTTAGCTATTTTAGGGGGATATCTGTGTGTGCAGGTGACTATTACTGTGCATAATTATTAGGCAACTTAACAAAAAACAAATATATACCCATTTCAATTATTTATTTTTACCAGTGAAACCAATATAACATCTCAACATTCACAAATATACATTTCTGACATTCAAAAACAAAACAAAAACAAATCAGTGACCAATATAGCCACCTTTCTTTGCAAGGACACTCAAAAGCCTGCCATCCATGGATTTTGTCAGTGTTTTGATCTGTTCACCATCAACATTGCGTGCAGCAGCAACCACAGCCTCCCAGACACTGTTCAGAGAGGTGTACTGTTTTCCCTCCTTGTAAATCTCACATCAGGTGAACAAGGAGGCCATGTCATTAGATTTTCTTCTTTTATACCCTTTCTTGCCAGCCACGCTGTGGAGTACTTGGACGCGTGTGATGGAGCATTGTCCTGCATGAAAATCATGTTTTTCTTGAAGGATGCAGACTTCTTCCTGTACCACTGCTTGAAGAAGGTGTCTTCCAGAAACTGGCAGTAGGACTGGGAGTTGAGCTTGACTCCATCCTCAACCCGAAAAGGCCCCACAAGCTCATCTTTGATGATACCAGCCCAAACCAGTACTCCACCTCCACCTTGCTGGCGTCTGAGTCGGACTGGAGCTCTCTGCCCTTTACCAATCCAGCCACGGGCCCATCCATCTGGCCCATCAAGACTCCCTCTCATTTCATCAGTCCATAAAACCTTAGAAAAATCAGTCTTGAGATATTTCTTGGCCCAGTCTTGACGTTTCAGCTTGTGTGTCTTGTTCAGTGGTGGTCGTCTTTCAGCCTTTCTTACCTTGGCCATGTCTCTGAGTATTGCACACCTTGTGCTTTTGGGCACTCCAGTGATGTTGCAGCTCTGAAATATGGCCAAACTGGTGGCAAGTGGCATCTTGGCAGCTGCACGCTTGACTTTTCTCAGTTCATGAGCAGTTATTTTGCGCCTTGGTTTTTCCACACGCTTCTTGCGACCCTGTTGACTATTTTGAATGAAACGCTTGATTGTTCGATGATCACGCTTCAGAAGCTTTGCAATTTTAAGAGTGCTGCATCCCTCTGCAAGACATCTCACTATTTTTGACTTTTCTGAGCCTGTCAAGTCCTTCTTTTGACCCATTTTGCCAAAGGAAAAGAAGTTGCCTAATAATTATGCACACCTGATATAGGGTGTTGATGTCATTAGACCACACCCCTTCTCATTACAGAGATGCACATCACCTAATATGCTTAATTGGTAGTAGGCTTTCGAGCCTATACAGCTTGGAGTAAGACAACATGCATAAAGAGGATGATGTGGTCAAAATACTCATTTGCCTAATAATTCTGCACGCAGTGTGTATATATATATATATATATATATATATATTTATATATTAGTTTTTTTGAATATTCGTAATTTTTTTTTTCATCTGAAAACATGATTCCTCCCTGCTTCTTGCTTGTGGGCCAATGAGACATTGACCCACAAGCAACTTAAGCAGGGAGGAATCATGACTTTAGATGGAAAAAAATAATGAATATTCTAAAAAAACAAATATATAGCACTATATATATATATATATATATATATATTTGTTTTTTAGAATATTCATAATTTTTTTCCATCTGAAGTTCCCTCATTGGCCAAGAAGCAGGGAGGAATAATTTTTTCAGATGGAAAAAAATGAGAAAGATTCTAAAAACTAATATATAGCATCATATTCTATAGTGCTATATATTCTTTGTTAGAAAATTCGTCATTGACGAATATTCTAAAAGACGAATATATAGCACTATATTGAATATAGTGCTATATATTCGTTGTTTAGAATATTAGTAATTTTTTTCCATCTAAAGTCATGATTCCTCCCTGCTTAATTTGCTTGTGGGCCAATGACTGTTCACTTCAGATGGAAAAAAAATACGAATATTCTAAAAAAAACGAATATATAGCACTATAATCTATAGTGCTATATATTCGTTTTTGACCCACTTCGCATTACGCAATTTTTACATTGCAGATTCTTCAGAATCACAAAAATAATCTTACATGATTTTTTACATTGCAGATTTAATCTCGAATACGAATATTTGAGAATATATGACGAATATTCTACCACATATTCACAAAATATTCAAACATTGCCCCGCCGCTCATTACTAATCAAGAAAAGGAGGGATATGTCTGTGTCCAGACATATTCATGACTGTCACCAAGGTAACCCAAGATGTATCAAAGTTATGGGCATAGAAACAGTTGGACCCCCCACTCCCGGAGAGGATTGGGACCATATCCTGTTACAACACAAAGCCCGTTGGACCTTTACATTACGTTCAGTTTCACCCATGGGTCTGAATGAACAGCTCAACTTTAGCTGTTTTATTTAGATCTATGGATCATGCCTATGTATCAAGTACTTTCTGTTCTACACTGGGGTCTTTCAAGTTCCTAGGAATTTTCTCCCCCTCTTTCCTCCTGTTAATATATATTCTTAATTTATTGGTTATCTTCCTTGTACTGCCTCTCTATATTGTGTTTTACCTGCCTTTGCCTTATCTTATTTGCCATGTACTGTATATTTGTGTCACGATATCCCAGTCACCTCTGTAATATAAACGCCATAAATGCAATTTCCTATATAGCATGGCTCCGCATCGGGGGCCGTGCATCTGACAGAAGTGTCCCGGTCAGCAGAGATTGTGCATGCTCCAGTGAGATCCAACGTGGTGACATCATCATACCTTGCTCAGATCTGTTTGTTGCTTCAGCCTCCTGGCAACCCTGGTGCATATTATTGTGCACGCATCGGCGTGGCGCGAAGCGCATCACACAGGAAGTTTTCCGTTAGCCAAACCTCGTTCTGGGGCTGTATTCTATTTAAATATTGGCGGGTTTAGAGCCGCCTCTAGGCTACATCAAGCTTGCAGATAATCTTGGTTCCCTGTTAGGAGGAAGAGGGCATCCATCCACTGTCCCTTCCCTCCCTCCCACATCTGGACTTGGTTCCTATTATTTTGAATATAAAGGTGCAGAGTTAGCACCCTATCACACGCACCTTTGTCCATCAATTCTTCTTTGCTGATTTGCCCAGCTCCCTTATGTTTCCCCTGATGAGCTTTGTACTCATCCCAAAGCAAAACATGCATGTAGGGATCTAGTAGGGGAGGGCTAACCAGGGTCAGTCTATTCAGGGAAAGGTCCCAGACGGGGTCGCCCTTGTCAGGGCGTGTGCTCTGTGGTTAGGTCATCAGGACCAGTGCAGCGCCCCCACCGTAGGGCATTATTAGGGATATTTAGTCACAACCCCTATCCCTTCTTGCAGCAATTCTACTCTTCCAAGGATAATTCACATCAAGTCTAAGAGAGGAACTGCTGTACATAGGAACCAATCAACGGTGCGGTAGAACAAATGGTCTTTCATCTAAGGTGCTGCCGTACACTTTTATTCCTACTTCAATTTTGTTAGTTTGTATGCACCATTACCAACTATTTTGAGGGCCATCTATTTTATAAGAAATAACTATTGAAAGTTAAGTTTTATAACTAATAAACTGAAGATCACTTTTTCAGTATACCTTTAGCAATATTGGTGGTCTATTAAAAATACTTGTATCACAACTTTAAGGCATTTTTTATTACTTTCTGCAATGTCTAAAATTTAACTACACTAAGATTACTATGCCTTTAAACGATTCTGGACTGCCCATATGATTATGTCATGTGTTTGGAAGCTTCTGTTAGGTTTGTTGGCAACATCTGAGTTAATTAGAGACACACCTGTGGATGTATTTAAATGCACACCTGAAACACACTGCTTCTTTGTGTAGCAACATGGGAAAGTCTAAAGAAATCAGTCAAGATATCAGGAAGAGAATTGTGGACTTGCACAAGTCTGACCTTGGGTGAAATTTCTAGATACCTGAAGGTGCCACGTTCATCTGTACAAACAATTATACGCATGTACAAACAAGATGGGAATGTCCAGCCATAATACCGCTCAGGAAGGAGACGGGTTCTGTGTCCCAGAGATGAACGTGCTTTGGTCTGACATGTGCATATCAACCCAAGAACAAAAGCAAAAGACCTTGTGAAGATGATGGCAGAAGCTGGTAAGATCTTGTCAATATCCACAGTGAAACGAGTACTGTATCAACATGGGCTGAGAGGCCACTCTGCCAGGAAGAATCCATTACTCCAAAAGAAACATAAAAAAAGCCAGATTAATGGTTGCAAATGCGCACAGGAACAAAGACCAAAATTTTTGGAGACGTGTCCTGTGGTCTGACGAAACTTAAATTTAACTTTTTGGCCATAATGACTATCATTACGTTTGGGGAAAAAAGGGAAAAACTTGAAAGCCTAAGAACACCATCCCAACTGTGAAACATGGGGGTGGCAGCATCATGTTTGGTTGTTTTGCTGCAGGAGGGTCTGGTGCACTTCACAAAATAGTTGGCATCATGAGGAAGGAAGAATACGTGAAAATACTGAAGCATATCTCAAGACATCAGGCAGGAAGTTATAGCTTGGGCGGAAATGCGTCTTCCAAATGGACCATGACCCAAAGCATACTGCCAAACTGGTTACAAAGTGGCTTAAAATTAACAAAGTCAATAACTTGGAGTGGCCATTGGAGTGGCCATCACAAAGCCCTGATCTCAATCCTATTGAAAATGTATGGGCAAAGCTGAAAAGACAGGTGCGTGCAAGGTGACCAACAAACATGGCTCAGTTACACCAGTTTTGTCAGGAGGAATGGGCCCAAATTCCGACCAACTATTGTGAGAAGCTTGTGGAAAGATATCCAAAATGTTTGACCCAAGTCATACAGTTTAAGGGCAATGGTACCAAATATTAATGAAATGTATGTAAACTTTTGACTTTGCAGAAAGTAATAAAAATGCCTTAAATCTTTTTCTCTATCTCATTATTCTGGCATTTGGCAAATAATAGTAATTATGGTAATCCTAATTGTCCAAAAACAGGAAAGGTTTATTCTGATTTCATGTCAGATATTGAGAAAAACATGCATATGTGTCTTTTTATATAGTGTATGCAAACTTCTGGTTTCAACTGTATAAGGCTGTCTAATAGGTATGGGTCCCAATCTGGAATCCAGTGTCGAGAGTTGGACCCTATCTCATGTTGCTACATCATGATAAAAACAAATATAAAAGTTGAAAGATGAAAACATTGAAAAGTAGCTGCACACAAACATAGAAAAGGATTCTTTACGGTAAGAGCAGTGAGACTATGGAACTCTCTGCCTGAGGAGGTGGTGATGGTGAGTACAATAAAGGAATTCAAGAGGGGCCTGGATGTGTTTCTGGAGCGTAATAATATTACAGGCTATAGCTACTAGAGAGAGGTCGTTGATCCAGGGAGTTATTCTGATTGCCTGATTGGAGTCGGGAAGGAATTTTTTTTCCCCTAAAGTGAGGAAAATTGGCTTCTACCTCACAGGTTTTTTTTGCCTTCCTCTGGATCAACTTGCAGGATAACAGGCCGAACTGGATGGACAAATGTCTTTTTTCGGCCTTATGTACTATGTTACTATGTTACTATGTTACTTGTGATCAGACCAAACTATATTATGCCCTTTTGTACACATCTCAGTATTCTTCTGATTAGCGAAATGAGGCAGAAATCTGTTTGCCGCCCCTTCTTTCTAGTAATTGATCAGGGGTAGAGAGTAGAGAACTCCACCAGCAGCATCGTATCTCAGTGACAGATCAGAAAATATTTGCAGCTGAAACTTTCCTTTAAATAACAAGATCAGCTCTTGTGCACATAATATAGGAAATACCCATTGAGTTACAGATGTAGCAGTTGTTAACTTTTTCCCCCAATGGCTTTTGTTGTATTAAGCGCCAATTTATAATGCTATTACGCAGAGTTTGCAATTCACTGTTAATAGCTGGCTGGAGTTGCAATACTTCCAGATTTTAAGCCCAGGTGCACCTAGCAATTATAGTGAGCACTACCCATGGCCGCTGGTGGACGTGTAATCTTTTCACACAAGTGAGTTCCACACATTTGACATATTGATTTATGATGCTATGTAACCCTCACAGTTCTGGAATGTATTGTATAACGCTGACAGCATTATGACAGAATTATACATATTATTATAAATCAATATAATGCTATGCGACCCCGTCAGTGCTGAGAGGTAGCTAAGGGCTGCGGAGAACAGTACATCCATATCATATCAGGAGTAGTGCTAATATGACCTTTTTTCTGCCAGTTTCTGCAAGTGTCCAGGAGGCGGAGCTTCACTGTTAAGATCCCTCAGCTCACTGCATTGGGTTGTTTCACAGCCCTGCCTCTCTGTACTGAGTGACAGCTATCGTTCAAAGCACAGAGGAGGGGTTATGAAGCAGCTCAATGCAGAAATCACTTCACAGTGAAGCTCTGCCTCCAGTGCACCTGCATGGGTAGAGCCTAGAAGATTGCTGACAATGATATTAACATAAAGGCCGATAAGTGTTAAAAACCCCATTTCCATTTAACCACATGAAAAAGGGCAACCAATTTTTTTTGGGTGAAGGTCAGCCACAGTGTTATTAAAATGTACAGATCATAACTGGTTATGGTATAAAATTATCATCAAAATTGTAGCCTTGTAACGGTATGCCAATAACTGGACACATAACCTGTTCGCCTTCAAGCCTTCACCAGTTCTTAACTACCTTTGGTCGCCAGTTGTGACTTGAATTATTAAAAGGGATAATACCGTAATTGAAACAGAAGAAACCACAATCACCGAAAAGCACATAAGAGGTAAAGGTGGGGAGAAAAGCTTTCACTAAAGTACCCACAGAAAAGGAGGAGCAACTAGCAGTGAGTAAGATAAATAGTCTCTTGGAAGCTACCGTACATGCCTGCGGTGAAACATAAGTAACCCTAAATTATCACCGCAGAACCCTCTGGGAGAGGAGAAATAGAGAGAACGGGAGTAGGTGAAAGATAGTGGCAGAAACAGGTAAAAATGGGTCTCATCTATTTATGCCTCATGCACACAGTCAGTGTTCGGTCAGTGATTTCCATCAGTGATTTTGAGTAGAGTTGAGCGAACACCTGGATGTTCGGGTTCGAGAAGTTCGGCCGAACCCGACCCGACCCTGAAGTCAATGGGGACCCGAACTTTTCGGCACTAAAAAGGCTGTAAAACAGCCCAGGAAAGAGCTAGAGGGCTGCAAAAGGCAGCAACATGTAGGTAAATCCCCTGCAAACAAATGTGGATAGGGAAATGAATTAAAATTAAAATAAAATAAATAAAAATTAACCAATATCAAATGGACAGAGGTCCCATAGCAGAGAATCTGGCTTCATGTCAGCAGAGAATCAGTCTCTTCATGCCATAGCAGAGAATCTGGCTTCATGTCAGCAGAGAATCAGTCTTCATGTCATAGCAGAGAATCAGGCTTCACGTCACCCACCACTGGAACAGGCCACTGTCACATATTTAGGCCCCGGCACCCAGACAGAGGAGAGAGGTCCCGTAACAGAGAATCTGGCTTCATGTCAGCACAGAATCAGTCTTCATGTCATAGCAGAGAATCAGGCTTCACGTCACCCACCACTGGAACAGGCCACTGTCACATATTTAGGCCCAGGCACCCAGGCAGAGGAGAGAGGTCCCGTAACAGAGAATCTGGCATCATGTCAGCAGAGAATCAGTCTTCATGTCATAGCAGAGAATCAGGCTTCACGTCACCCACCACTGGAACAGGCCACTGTCACATATTTAGGCCCAGGCACCCAGGCAGAGGAGAGAGGTCCCGTAACAGAGAATCTGGCATCATGTCAGCAGAGGATCAGTCTTCATGTCATAGCAGAGAATCAGGCTTCACGTCACCCACCACTGGAACAGGCCACTGTCACATATTTAGGCCCAGGCACCCAGGCAGAGGAGAGAGGTCCCGTAACAGAGAATCTGGCTTCATGTCAGCACAGAATCAGTCTTCATGTCATAGCAGAGAATCAGGCTTCACGTCACCCACCACTGGAACAGGCCACTGTGACATATTTAGGCCCAGGCGCCCAGGCACCCAGGCAGAGGAGAGAGGTCCCGTAACAGAGAATCTGGCTTCATGTCAGCAGAGAATCAGTCTTCATGTTATAGCAGAGAATCAGGCTTCACGTCACCCCCCACTGGAACAGGCCACTGTCACATATTTAGGCCCAGGCACCCAGGCAGAGGAGAGAGGTCCCGTAACAAAGAATCTGGCTTCATGTCAGCAGAGAATCAGTCTTCATCTCATAGCAGAGAATCAGGCTTCACGTCACCCACCACTGGAACAGGCCACTGTCACATATTTAGGCCCAGGCACCCAGGCAGAGGAGAGAGGTCCCGTAACAGAGAATCTGGCTTCATGTCAGCACAGAATCAGTCTTCATGTCATAGCAGAGAATCAGGCTTCACATCACCCACCACTGGAACAGGCCACTGTCACATATTTAGGCCCAGGCACCCAGGCAGAGGAGAGAGGTCCCGTAACAGACAATCTGGCTTCATGTCAGCACAGAATCAGTCTTCATGTCATAGCAGAGAATCAGGCTTCACGTCACCCACCACTGGAACAGGCCACTGTCACATATTTAGGCCCAGGCACCCAGGCAGAGGAGAGAGGTCCCGTAACAGAGAATCTGGCTTCATGTCAGCACAGAATCAGTCTTCATGTCATAGCAGAGAATCAGGCTTCACGTCACCCACCACTGGAACAGGCCACTGTCACATATTTAGGCCCAGGCACCCAGGCAGAGGAGAGAGGTCCCGTAACAGAGAATCTGGCTTCATGTCAGCACAGAATCAGTCTTCATGTCATAGCAGAGAATCAGGCTTCACGTCACCCACCACTGGAACAGGCCACTGTCACATATTTAGGCCCAGGCACCCAGGCAGAGGAGAGAGGTCCGGTAACAGAGAATCTGGCTTCATGTCAGCACAGAATCAGTCTTCATGTCATAGGAGAGAATCAGGCTTCACGTCACCTACCACTGGAACAGGCCACTGTCACATATTTAGGCCCAGACACCCAGGCAGAGGAGAGAGGTCCCGTAACAGAGAATCTGGCTTCATGTCAGCACAGAATCAGTCTTCATGTCATAGCAGAGAATCAGGCTTCACGTCACCCACCACTGGAACAGGCCACTGTCACATATTTAGGCCCAGGCACCCAGGCAGAGGAGAGAGGTCCCGTAACAGAGAATCTGGCTTCATGTCAGCACAGAATCAGTCTTCATGTCATAGCAGAGAATCAGGCTTCACGTCACCCACCACTGGAACAGGCCACTGTCACATATTTAGGCCCCGGCACCCAGACAGAGGAGAGAGGTCCCGTAACAGAGAATCTGGCTTCATGTCAGCAGAGAATCAGTCTTCATGTCATAGCAGAGAATCAGGCTTCACATCACCCACCACTGGAACAGGCTACTGTCACATATTTAGGCCCAGGCACCCAGGCAGAGGAGAGAGGTCCCGTAACAGAGAATCTGGCTTCATGTCAGCACAGAATCAGTCTTCATGTCATAGCAGAGAATCAGGCTTCACGTCACCCACCACTGGAACAGGCCACTGTCACATATTTAGGCCCCGGCACCCAGACAGAGGAGAGAGGTCCCGTAACAGAGAATCTGGCTTCATGTCAGCAGAGAATCAGTCTTCATGTCATAGCAGAGAATCAGGCTTCACATCACCCACCACTGGAACAGGCTACTGTCACATATTTAGGCCCAGGCACCCAGACAGAGGAGAGGTTCATTTAACTTTGGGTTGCCCCGCAATATAATGGTAAAATGAAAATAAAAATAGGATTGAATGAGGAAGTGCCCTGGAGTACAATAATATATTGTTAAGGGGAGGTAGTTAATGTCTATTCTGCACAAGGGATGGACAGGTCCTGTGGGATCCATGCCTGGTTCATTTTTATGAACATCAGCTTGTCCACATTGGCTGTAGACAGGCGGCTGCGTTTGTCTGTAATGACGCCCCCTGCCGTGCTGAATACACGTTCAGACAAAACGCTGGCCGCCGGGCAGGCCAGCACCTCCAAGGCATAAAAGGCTAGCTCTGGACACGTGGACAATTTGGAGACCCAGAAGTTGAATGGGGCCAAACCATCAGTCAGTACGTGGAGGGGTGTGCACAGGTACTGTTCCACCATGTTAGTGAAATGTTGCCTCCTGCTAACACGTTCCGTATCAGGTGGTGGTGCAGTTAGCTGTGGCGTGGTGACAAAACTTTTCCACATCTCTGCCATGCTAACCCTGCCCTCAGAGGAGCTGGCCGTGACACAGCTGCGTTGGCGACCTCTTGCTCCTCCTCTGCCTTCGCCTTGGGCTTCCACTTGTTCCCCTGTGACATTTGGGAATGCTCTCAGTAGCGCGTCTACCAACGTGCGCTTGTACTCGCGCATCTTCCTATCACGCTCCAGTGTAGGAAGTAAGGTGGGCACATTGTCTTTGTACCGGGGATCCAGCAGGGTGGCAACCCAGTAGTCTGCACACGTTAAAAAGTGGACAACTCTGCTGTCGTTGCGCAGGCACTGCAGCATGTAGTCGCTCATGTGTGCCAGGCTGCCCAGAGGTAAGGACAAGCTGTCCTCTTTGGGAGGCGTATCGTCATCGTCCTGTATTTCCCCCCAGCCACGCACCAGTGATGGGCCCGAGCTGCTTTGGGTGCCACCCCGCTGTGAACATGCTTCATCCTCATCCTCCTCCACCTCCTCCTCATCCTCGTCCTCCTCGTCCTCCAGTAGTGGGCCCTGTCTGGCCACATTTGTACCTGGCCTCTGCTGTTGCAAAAAACCTCCCTCTGAGTCACTTCGAAGAGACTGGCCTGAAAGTGATAAAAATGACCCCTCTTCCTCCTCTTCCTCCTGGGCCACCTCCTCTTCCATCATCGCCTAAGTGTTTTCTCAAGGAGACATAGAAGTGGTATTGTAACGCTGATAACGGCGTCATCGCCACTGGCCATGTTGGTGGAGTACTCGAAACAGCGCAACAGGGCACACAGGTCTCGCATGGAGGCCCAGTCATTGGTGGTGAATTGGGGCTGATCCGCAGTGCGACTGACCCGTGCGTGCTGCAGCTGAAACTCCACTATGGCCTGCTGCTGCTCGCACAGTCTGTCCAGCATGTGCAAGGTGGAGTTCCACCTGGTGGGCACGTCGCATATGAGGCGGTGAGCGGGCAGGCCGAAGTTACGCTGTAGCGCAGACAGGCGAGCAGCGGCAGGGTGTGAACGCCGGAAGCGCGAACAGACGGCCCGCACTTTATGCAGCAGCTCTGACATGTCGGGGTAGTTGTGAATAAACTTCTGCACCACCAAATTCAGCACATGCGCCAGGCAAGGGATGTGCGTCAAACCAGCTAGTCCCAGAGCTGCAACGAGATTTTGCCCATTATCGCACACCACCAGGCCAGGCTTGAGGCTCACCGGCAGCAACCACTCGTCGGTCTGTTGTTCTATACCCTGCCACAAATCCTGTGCGGTGTGGGGCCTGTCCCCCAAACATATGAGTTTTCAGAACGGCCTGCTGACGTTTACCCCGGGCTGTGCTGAAGATGGTGGTGAAGGTGTGTGGCTGACTGGATGAGCAGGTGGAAGAAGAGGAGGAGGAAGCTGAGTAGAAGGAGGAGGAGACAGGAGGCAAAGAATGTTGCCCTGCGATCCTTGGCGGCGGAAGGACGTGCGCCAAACAGCTCTCCGCCTGGGGCCCAGCCGCCACTACATTTACCCAGTGTGCAGTTAGGGAGATATAGCGTCCCTGGCCGTGCTTACTGGTCCACGTATCTGTGGTTAGGTGGACCTTGCCACAGATGGCGTTGCGCAGTGCACACTTGATTTTATCGGATACTTGGTTGTGCAGGGAAGGCACGGCTCTCTTGGAGAAGTAGTGCCGGCTGGGAACAACATACTGTGGGACAGCAAGCGACATGAGCTGTTTGAAGCTGTCTGTGTCCACCAGCCTAAATGACAGCATTTCATAGGCCAGTAGTTTAGAAATGCTGGCATTAAGGACCAGGGATCGAGGGTGGCTAGGTGGGAATTTACGCTTTCTCTCAAATGTTTGTGAGATGGAGAGCTGAACGCTGCCGTGTGACATGGTTGAGATGCTTGGTGACGCAGGTGGTGGTGTTGGTGGTACATCCCATGTTTGCTGGGCGGCAAGTGCCAACGTCCCTCCAGAGGCGGAGGAAGAGGCCGAGGCGGCGGCAGCAGCAGAAGAGGCCGAGGCGGCAGCAGCAGAAGAGGTAGCAGGGGGAGCCTGAGTGACTTCCTTGTTTTTAAGGTGTTTACTCCACTGCAGTTCATGCTTTGCATGCAGGTGCCTGGTCATGCAGGTTGTGCTAAGGTTCAGAACGTTAATGCCTCGCTTCAGGCTCTGATGGCACAGCGTGCAAACCACTCGGGTCTTGTCGTCAGCACATTGTTTGAAGAAGTGCCATGCCAGGGAACTCCTTGAAGCTGCCTTTGGGGTGCTCGGTCCTACATGGCGGCGGTCAGTAGCAGGCGGAGTCTCTTGGCGGCGGGTGTTCTGATTTTGCCCACTGCTCCCTCTTTTGCTACGCTGTTGGCTCGGTCTCACCACTGCCTCTTCCTCCGAACTGTGAAAGTCAGCGGCACGACCTTCATTCCATGTGGGGTCTAGGACCTCATCGTCCCCTGCATCGTCTTCCACCCAGTCTTGATCCCTGACCTCCTGTTCAGTCTGCACACTGCAGAAAGACGCAGCAGTTGGCACCTGTGTTTCGTCATCATCAGAGACGTGCTGAGGTGGTATTCCCATGTCCTCATCATCAGGAAACATAAGTGGTTGTGCGTTAGTGCATTCTATCTCTTCCACCCCTGGGGAAGGGCTAGGTGGATGCCCTTGGGAAACCCTGCCAGCAGAGTCTTCAAACAGCATAAGAGACTGCTGCATAACTTGAGGCTCAGACAGTTTCCCTGATATGCATGGGGGTGATGTGACAGACTGATGGGCTTGGTTTTCATGCGCCATCTGTGCGCTTTCTGCAGAAGACTGGGTGGGAGATAATGTGAACCTGCTGGATGCACTGTCGGCCACCCAATTGACTAATGCCTGTACCTGCTCAGGCCTTACCATCCTTAGAACGGCATTGGGCCCCACCAAATATGGCTGTAAATTCTGGCGGCTACTGGGACCTGAGTTAGTTGGTACATTAGGACGTGTGGCTGTGGCAGAACGGCCACGTCCTCTCCCAGCACCAGAGGGTCCACTAACACCACCACGACCATGTCCACGTCCGCGTCCCTTACTAGATGTTTTCCTCATTGTTACCGTTCACCACAATAAGAAAAATATTATTCGTGCCAATGTATTTAATTCCAATTCAGGCCTTTTTTTACAGACACCTAACACTATCTGGCTATCTATTTAGGTACCGTATTACACTAATAAAGGCACACCAGTAATGACAGATTTAGCTGAATATAAATGTGAGGTCTATTTTTTAGGCGCTGGGTGACAGATATACGTTTAATCACAGAATTAGACTTGGATCTGCACTGTAGCGTGTGTGTTAAGTTTTTCAGAATGACCCTATCAGCACCTTGAATCTAATATACCCTTTTAGGGATAGATTAAAAGTATGCCTGATACAGCAGAAACCACTAATTTTGAGAATTGCAAATTTGGGAATTGTTTTTCAACCCCGAACAAAAACTGTGCTTTCACGGTCACAAACAATAACTTGACCAGCTAAAACAGTACAGATTTGGTTGAATATAAATGTGAGGCCTATTTTTTAGGCGCTGGGTGACAGGCTCAACTTGCCCCTGATGTAGTATATGTCCAAAAAATAACCACACTATTGATGGTTAAATGCACTTGATGAAAGCTTGACCCTGATGTAGGATATAGCAAAAAATAACCACACTATTGATAGTTAAATGCACTTGGTGGTAGCTTGTGCTGGCGCACCACAAGCCACAAAATGGCCGCCGATCACCCCAGAAAAAAGTGATATAAAAACGCTCTAGGCAGCCTAAAAAAAGTGAGCAATTGAATAGAAGCAGTTCAATGATCCACAGCTGTAGATCGATCACTGAATTAAGTCTTTTGGAGGAGTTAATCTGCCTAATCTCGCCCTAACGTCGCAGCTGCAACCTCTCCCTACACTTGTAACACCAGAGTGACGTGCAGCGCTACGTGACCCAACCTTATATAGAGGCTGGGTCACATGCTGCACTGGCCAATCACAGCCATGCCAATAGTAGGCAAGGCTGTGATGGCCTCTTGGGGCAAGTAGTATGATGCTTATTGATTGGCTGCTTTGCAGCCTTTCAAAAAGCGCCAAGAAAGCGCCGAACACCGAACCCGAACCCGGACTTTTACGAAAATGTTCGGGTTCGGGTTCGTGTCACGGACACCCCAAAATTCTGTACGAACCCGAACTATACAGTTCGGGTTCGCTCATCCCTAATTTTGAGCCAAAACCAGGTGCGGCTCTAAACACAGAACAGGTACAGATCTTTCCTTCATACCTCATGTCTGTGGAGGCTCCAATCCTGGTTTTGGCTCGCAATCACTGGTGGAAATCACTGACCAAAACACTGGTGTGTGAATGAGGCTTTAGGGGACACCCTTCCTGTGTTGCAGGTTTCCCAACAGAATAAAAGTTCTTATTAACACTGTAGCACTCCAGACCTGCAGGGTATAGCGAAGCGAGGTCACGGTTATGGGCAATCGAGGGTTGCTCACTGTATTGGAGAACCCTGGGCAGGCATGCGGCAGTGAAGGAGAGGTAGACACAGTTCCTCTGGGGCACACTCGGTATGTAGGGACCAGGCATGATGGTGGATGAGGTGCCCTGGATGTTACAGGTATTTTGAGTGCCTGGGGCAAGGTCCCTGTTGGGTTTGTGACGCCAGTGCCTGTAACGGTGGCACACCGATTTATAGTTGGAATAATTGAGGTACACAGGTGGTATTGTGAACCAAACGTTGCTTTACTTAATAGTCCAACTTTGTACATACAGATGGTAACACAGTCCTTTAGATCACAGCTTTACAAGCAGGCTTACTCCACAAGATGGCAGGTATTAATTATGCAAGATACTCAGAGGGTAAATCCACAATGCACTCAGAATCAGGTTGTACCTTTCCTCAGAAATAGCGTACACTGTCCTTTCTAGAACTCCTGTCTGGTTTCAATCCCAAGGCCCGGATGCCTAAATGGTGGCTTAAATCCTTGGTATATATATTTCTTCCTTTCGTATTAAATCCTTGCTTTGCTTCCTATATAGCATCTGCCCATCAGTGTTACTTATCTTTGCTGGTAAGATCCTGACTGGTCTTGATAATGACTGTAGGTTTCTCCCAGGACGTTCTGTCCTGCAACTGGGGTGTCTCTACTGAGCTAATCCTAGCCTCAGGAGCTTCAGGTGGACGAAGTAACTCCTCTAGTCCCCTGGAATGAACTACCACTCCCCTGTCTGGGCCTTCCTATATATATCTAGGGCTCTCTAGCTCCCTCTAACGTCTGGGATGTCTAACTACACCCAACTAGGCCTGACACCAGTTAAACACAGGGAAACACATATAAAAACACATTAGATGTATTAAAGACACATTAACCCCTTTTGTGCAGTGCCCACCTTCACCTAGTGGGACACTACAACACTACTCCTGATAACATATTTTTCACATCTGCAACAGGGTACTCCGGCAGGCTATTCTGGTAGAATACTACCTGCTTTCCACCAGATGCCTTTGACTATAATAAGGTTTGGCAAAGATCAGGCTGCTACCCGCAAATATGCAGAGAATCGGCTGGACAAAAATAGCTATGTGCAGCAGTTTTTTTTCCGGCCGATTCCCAACATTGTTTGCTGGACCTGTATGCTGGCTGGGACACCTGCCCGCAGGTGTGAAAGAAGCGCAAGAAAAGCTCTATAAAAAGTATGTTTTTGCTCTTCTCCCCAGCCCCTATCTACTGCTGTGAACGGCCAGCAGTTTAGCATGGTCAAAACTGCTGACAGACTCAGTGTCAAGTTAATGTTTTCTATATCTAAATATATATCTATATAGTTCTATCAGTGTACACTTATCTTCAGAGCATCCCAGAAAATGCTTGCCAGCTAAGTTCTCCATAATGAATGTCATTTTTCATGCTAACAGTTCTCCTGTTCATGTCATCTGACTCTTACTCTGTTATGCTTAACTTTACATTGATATACAGTAGTTACTGCAAAAGTCTTGGCACCCCACCGTAATAAGAACAAATTCAGCTTTTATGTCATTGCTATATGATGCCAGCATTCTACATGCTCCTTTAGAAATACAGATACACCAGATGGCCAGCAAGGTGCAACTGTATGGTTTGTGTTTATTTCTGAACCTTCTGTAGCTCATTCGGTTCCATTGCCTTTTAAGTGGTTCAAGTTCTAATTGATTAAGGTGGACCAATAGAACAGCTGGAGAGACAGCTCTGATCTTCAGACACCTGAGGCACAGATTTCCGGGGTCTTAATCTTGGCAGAACCCAGCTGAGCAGGTTCCTGTTTCTCTACGCAGAGCAGCAGCCTGCCTTTGAAGAAGTCATTTTAATCTTGCGCTTTCTGAACAAAGTCATAGCCCATATAACAAAGCACACAAGTTAGTGTTAATCCAAAGAGGCTTCATCAACAGCAAGGAAACATTACCTGACAAAAAGGACAGATCCCTACTGTGTCCGTCCTATCAAACCTCAAAGATATAAGTGCTTCCACTGTGTTCATAAAGCAAAATGTACCATCTAACACTATAGTTTTACTGCAGCATAAAACACCTGCCCAGAGGCCTCGTAAACACAGTCATTTTTATTTTATTGAAACCTGGACATTTTGTCTGGGAAGAGCCACAGTCATAAAAACAGGACACGATGGTCCATAATTTACTAACATGAGGTAAATAGGAGTTCAACATACAATCAGAGAAATGGCCTTTTTCATCTATTCAACACCCCAATTTTACCTGGGAGATTTTAAGAAAATTGTCTCTTTCATTTAAAAAAGAAAAATTGAAAAATCTTCTGAAAATTATTTTTAGCATATTTTTCTGATTGTGATTTACATTGACTATTCCAGACTGAATAAATAGATAAGATATGGTATGTAGTCCATAATGTCTGTAAACGTTGGGTTTAGAGTACTAAGCTAAAGTTTATGCAAAGGAGCTTGCTTGAAGGATGCCCCTATAAAATCCTCAGTGCCCTTTGTATTCAGCAAGTCTTGCATTGGCAAAGCTTTTGGCGTTATTTGTTATTTTCATAAAATGTGTCATTGTCATGGCAAAGCTGCATGCACAGAGCCTGTGTGATGCAATATAGAGTTGCAAGCTGCCATATGTTGCCCTTGTACGACAACGTCGACTATTAAGAAAAGCTGTGCCAAAGTGTACCAGCCAGACATTTGCCAAAAAGCCACTTTTTTGGCATAAGTGTGACCATAATAGACTATGGATATACCACATTCTCTTTAAATAGTTGTGCCAACTTAGTTTAGATGACACCACCTATCCACAGGATAAGGTATAAGCTACAGATGGCTGAGGGCCCGACCACTGGGACCACCACCAATCCCGAGAATGGAGGTCCTGTCCCCCAGATCTGATGGAGCAGCAGGTTGAGCTTGCACCCTGCTGTTCCATTAATTCTCTATGTGGGACTGCCTGAGATAGCCGGGTACAGTACTGTGGATAGGGCATAACTTGCAAATTTAGCACAACTCCTTTAAGAATCAATGCTTCTAACAGCTCATACATTACTAATAAAACATCTGATGAAGCATATCATTTTCTTTTTCATGTTGACATGATGTATGAAATTGAAGACATACCATGGTACAGGACAAACTCATCCACCAATCAGCTGCCAGCACCTGAAATTATACAATGATAGAAGGCTCTGTCCACACAGTGGACAGAACCTTCTGCTTTCATCTCCATCCACTGTATAGTTTCTGGTGCTAACACTCGAAAAAGCTGATGGGTGGAGTGCCAGATGTTGGACTCTCACTGATATCATATTCATGATGACCTATCCTGAGTATATCAGTACTTAAGTACATTAACTACATTTTTTAGGACAAGTAAGTTTAGTACAATGCAGTAGGTATTCCTTATTTTTCTGATACTTGGCAGTTTAACACATGAATGAATCCAATATGCCCTATGGCCATTGAGATGTTGGATCCCATCCAGCACCTCACAGGAGCAGTAGTCTAGTACATATGTGCGTGATAACGAATGCAGCTCTGTTTTTTTTTTAACTGTTACAGAATTTTTCTAGTTACTTCCAACTCCGACACAATTCACTTGTTAATGCGTCGTCCTGGATGAAGCAGCTGTCCAGAAGCAACTGAGGCCACAAGAACACAGCTGTCTCAATATGGATTTTTGGCTTCTGTGTGCTATCGTTCTGTACTGGCTTACAGTACAGTATGTAATACACTCTAATAAATGTTCCCTTGTATAATCTTTTTGCTGATTCTCCTAAATGTATCTCTTATATGCCACTTTTTTTGGCACAGTTTGCTTAGTAAATCTAGCTTGATGCCCTAAGAAAACTTTGCCTACAGTATTGTGAGGGATTTTTCAGTAAGGCCCTATTCTTTTCAAAATCTGCTGCTGTTTCTCAGTTTGAATAACGTGGAGCAGCTTGTGGTTTAGCCCCATTGAATAGACCTTTAACTGCCCTTTAAGTGTTGAAAGACTCCTATAGTCTCATAGGAGTCTTAGCTACTACCAAGGAGGTTAAAGTTTTCTATAGAGCCCCTTTTTTTTATAAATCAGGGGTTCCAAATCACAGTCTCCACCAAAGTTTTTAAAAAAGGGGGGAGGACAGGACACCTGGTTTAAAAGGTAATGGGTGCACGTCTCCAGGGAAGTGGTAAGCTTCCCCACATGATCTGCATAAGAGAAGAGAAAAATGGGTGAAGACAGCACGTCCTCTAGTGAAGATTTATTCCAGATGCAATGTTTTGGTTTAGAACCTAAATCTTCACTTGAGGACATGCTGTCCCCATCCATTTCTTCTCTTATGAGTCTCCACTAAAGTGTTCTTCCCACATATATCTAAGACTAAATAAAACAACATTATTTTCCCTTCCTCACATGTATGTTGTGACAGACCTGGTGCTTGATGTGAGTAATTTGGAAAAAGGGCAGTTACTATGTAATATATCCCAATATCTAAAAGCTAGTGGGTGCTAAGAAGTTCAGTGGGTTAGAAGGGATACGATGGGAGTCAGTGAGTCTGATAGATCCACTACATCATTAAAGCATCCAATACACACATGTCTGCTGATGTTGTCTGGAGGTTTCAAGTTGCCTCTTGTCTTCTAATATGGTGTGTCCACCACAAATGAATATCATGTTGGTTTGTAATGAAATAAATATAATCAGGTATATGCAAGTATGTGCATTAAAATCAATAAGTGCAAAACTACTTACAGGTGTGCATATATTTAGTGCCCTTGCCTCTATATAATTTTCTTTTTCACGCAATCTGTTGTACATTTTATCTAGTAGTTCAGCTTGTTCTGATTTCTGATGTAATTGATGTATTTAATGCTGATGCATGTTTTCTTCAATATAATCCTTGATATTATGAATTTATATAGCCAGATTTAAGTGCTTTTTATCCCATGGAGTAAATGGGATCCGTTATCTCATTAGAATCATGTATCTGTATTTATTTTTTCATGAGAATCATGCAGCATATTACTAAATTATTTATAGGAACCATGCATTATATGAACTATGTACTTACATAGGGGTCTCTTTCCTGTTTTTTGTGATTTCCTTGTATCACAAAATAATGTATCTCACAAATTATGTATTTATACATGTTTGTTTGTTTTCATTTTTTTACATCAGCCTGATGAAGGGCACGCTTTCTGCCTGAAACGTTGTTTCAGTGTAAAAAAGGACCACTATGTCCGGCTAGCAAAAATAAAAATCAATTAACCAAATTTGGAGTGCTGTCTAAATTGTTGAATATTTACACGTTCCAAGAGGTGGAGCTAGGAACATACCGAGACTTGCACCCATACCAGTCAGTAAAGATAGAGTGCTGTGATCATTACTAGATTCTAATACTTACAGGTGTGAAAGGTGCCCCATTTCTTTCCCTATAAGACATACCTGCACATAAGACGCACCTAGGTTTTAAGGAGGAAAATAAGAAAAAAATATTTTTCATCAGACCTCAGATCAGACCCATGATCAGACCCCCAATGTTAATCAGACCAGCTCAGATCTCCAATCAGACCCCCATAGTTAATCAGACCTCAGGTCAGACCCCCAATTGGACCTCAGATCAGACCTCCAATGTTAATCACACCACAGATCAGACCTATAATGTTAATTGGACCCCAATCAGACGTCAAATCAGATGCCCAACATTAATTAGACCTCAGCTCAGGCCCTAATGACACCTCAGATAAGAACCCCAAGGTTAATCAGACCCCCAATGTTAATCAGCCTTCTGATCAGACAAGAAAAATAAATCAACTTACCTCCCCTGTTCCGGATGGCTCTGCTGCTACTGAGATCCACCACTCTTCCTGCTGAGCAGTGCTGTGACCCGACGTCGCACAGCGTGAGGTCATAGAGCATGTCTACATCTTTACACTGTGCGCATGTCTCAGCACAGAGCAGCATCAGCAGAAGAAGACCAGGGAGTGATGAGTACAGCCAGCTTTGGGAGCATTGTATTTACAGCTTCCCAGTCCTACTGTACTAATGAGTAGTGTTGGGCGAGCATCAAAGTGCTTGTGCGCTCAGGTAGAACACTTCACGATGCGTGTGTGCTTTACCCAGCACCCAAGCACAATGGAAGTCAATGGGAGAACCCCAGGCACCCCCTGCTCTGAAGAGGGGGCTGTCGGGACTCTAGTTCGGCTTAGGAGCCCCTGCTCCGACTCCATATATAGCTATATCTATATATGGAGTCAGTGCTTGAGGACACCCAGTGTATTTAAATCTAATTTCTGAAAAGTTTCTGAAGGGTTTTGAACTACCAACGTTGTACATTATAGGTAAGGACCTTATCCACTCACCTATAAATCTGAATGCTAAACTGTGTCAGAAAAACCTCATAGTAGTTTCTGATATAGTGAGTATTCCTATTCAGCAGAAGACTTATTTTATATTTCTGTGCAGGTTAACATGTAGCTGTATAGTGTAGTGGTTAACATCCTTGCCTCTAACATAGAAGGTTGGCAGTTCAAATCCCAGCAGAAACTTTTCAGAATTAGATGCTAAATTACATTTAAATATACTGGCTCGAGCACACGTGCTGTTCGGCCAAGCATAGCGATGCTCGAGACGAACTGGTGTTTGGTTGAGCATGCTCGCCTAACACTACTAATGAGCATTTCCATAATGGAAGCTCTCATTAGGATTCTCCCTATAAGGTGTGGGAAAAAGTGCATCTTATAGGGCGAAAAATATGGTAGTAGTAAATTTTGTGATAAATAAGAAATAATGAATAGTGTTGATCGAGCACCAAAGTGCTTGTGTGCTCTGGCCAAACACATCAGTATGCTCATGTGCTCTACCTAGCACCTAAGCACAATGGAAGTCAATGGGAGAACCCCAGGCACCCCCTGCTCGGAAGAGAAGAGGGTGTCTGATTCACAAAAAAAGGTTAGAAATAGATGGAAACCCATCAAAATGGTTTGGAAACAGCATTAATAGGATAGCTGAATGCATCATGGACTCCTATTATCTACAACATACAATAGACAACCACACAAAGGCTATATGCCAAAAGCGACGTATGTGCAAGCCATCAATCTATCCATGAGACAGATAACAGACTAAGGCCTCTTTCTCACAGGCATGTGCGCCCCGTTGCCGTATTGCGGACCGCATTTGCGGATCTGCAATACACGGGTGCCGTTCTGTGGGCATTCTGCATCACGGATGCAGACCCATTCACTTCAATGGGTCCGCAAATCCGGAGATGCAGAATAGTGAGGAACGGAACCCTACGGAAGCACTACGGAGTGCTTCTGTGGGGTTTCGTCCCGTACTTCCGTTCCGCAAAAAGATAGAACATGTCCTACGGACTGCCACACGGACAGTGCACGTGCATTGCGGCCCGCATTTTGAGGCCCACAGCACGACTACGGGGCACACACGCCTGTGGGAAAGAGGCCTTAGTCAGCATACCTTACAATGGCAGCCTTGTGCACTATGAGACATTCCAAACCAGCTCTCATTTGACTGAAAGCCAGTAAGCCTCAAAGTTACTACAGATCTGTTTGATGGCTTGGGTGGACCTGCGCACCTAGATCAATATCATTAGGGAGACAAAACGTTTTCTGATTGTCCTAACATAATATTTAATAACCTTTCTATACAGTTTGTCATGTAAAAACTAATTTCCATAAACATGGGCATATGGGAAAGGCATGCAAATGAGCATGTCTTAGGCTCCATCCACTTTTCCAAAATTTTGAACATAGTCACCCAGTGAGTAATTGTGCTAAGTTTGGGACACTTGGCATTTAAACAGTGATAATAGCAGCAGTTTATCAGCTTTTAATTAAGGTCAAAGGCTGAAATATGATTGGCTGTTGTTGCCCCACCCCTTTTTTTCCTAATTGTGAACCACAGTCACCCAGGGACTAACACTTTAAGGTTTGGGAATTATGGCATTTAGCGTGTAAAAATGGCAGCAGTTTTATTGTTTTCTATTGAAAATCAATGAGTGAAATTTGATTGGTTGTTGGTGTCTCTGCCCACTTTTTCTAACTTTGAAGTGGAAACACCCAATGACCACCTTTGTGATATTTGAGGACCATGACATCAATAATGTGAGAATGGCAGCATTTTTAGTTTTTCCCATTTAAATCAATCAAATAAATCTGATTGGTTGTTTTTGGCCCCACCCACTTTTCAGAATTTTAATCCCAGTCCTCCAGTGACCAATTCTGCCAAGTTTGAGGACCCTGCCATTAACAGTCTAAGAGCAGCGGCAGTTTTACATTTTCCCATTTAAACAAATGGCTGAAATTTTATTGTCCGTTGTAGACTCTGCCCACTTTTTATAAATTTTAACCCCAGTCACCCACGGTGCCAAGTTTGGGTATTCTTGCTTAAAGGGAACCTGTCACTGGGATTTGGGGTATAAATCTGAGGACATGGGTTGTAAAAAAAAATGATTTGATACATGAGATGAATCAGGTACAGGACTCATCTCAGGTTAATTTTCAATAACACTTCCGGTATCTTTTAGGTATGATGGAGATCTAACCACATATTTCTGCAGGAAAAAAATCTATGTATTCAGTTAATCTGCTGGTCAAAGAGTTAATCCCGGAGACAATAGGTCATCCGGGGGGTTTGTGAGACTTTTGTGTACTTTCGGCAAATGCTATATTACTGGGGTGACAGGATTCTTGATAAATAAATAATCATATTCTTTTTTATTTTAAACCCTAGTACGGTATCCCTCTTGAAGTAAAACCTCCAGTTGTGCTTTAAATTCTATTAGAGGATTTTTTGTAAGGCGACGATACGTGTCTTTATCAGCTAATTGTCTAGTTAATTCGGCCTCATACCTTTCTGAAATTCATTATAACTAACCCACCCCCCTTATCTGCCGGTTTTATTGTTATTTTTGGATTCTTTTCCAAGTTCTGCAAAGCCTCTTTTTCTTTCTTAGTGAGATTATATGTTCTAGGCTTTTCTTGAATTTTTTCCATTTTGTTCAGAACACTTCTCTTGAATGCCTCTATGCATTTATTTTCTTTATTCTTTGCGAAGAACTGCGATTTTTCCCAACCCCAAAAAAAGCAAGGGGAACTAACAGGTATTTTTAATTTGAGTAGTTATGTTTAGACTAAAGATGAGGAGGGTGTATTAGGGAGAGGCCTTAAATTTGCACCCACCAAGGGGCTAAAAAAAAATCGGGATATACATAAATACATTAGAAAAATTAATTTGGCCAAATATTTTATTAACAACCAAACCCCGGCAATTAAAAATGCAGAACAAATAGGAGGGGTGACCCATACTAACCTCCGGGAAAAATTGCAGTTCTTCATAGATTTTTTCCTGCAGAAATATGTGGTTAGATCTTCATCATACCTAAAAGATACCGGAAGATTTGGGACTTAGAGCTGACAGCGATATACTGGAGCAGGACCCAGATATAGAAACATAGAAGCATAGAACTTGTCGGCAGATAAGAACCATTTGGCCCATCTAGTCTGCCCAATATACTGAATACTATGAATAGCCCCTGGCCCTATCTTATATGAAGGATGGCCTTATGCCTATCCCATGCATGCTTAAACTCCTTCACTGTATTTGCAGCTACCACTTCTGCAGGAAGGCTATTCCATGCATCCACTACTCTCACAGTAAAGTAATACTTCCTGATATTACTTTTAAACCTTTGCCCCTCTAATTTAAAACTATGTCCTCTTGTAGCAGTTTTTCTTCTTTTGAATATTCTCTCCTCTTTTACCTTGTTGATTCCCTTTATGTATTTAAAATTTTCTATCATATCCCCTCTGTCTCGTCTTTCTTCCAAGCTATACATTAAGGTCCTTTAATCTTTCCTGGTAAGTTTTATCCTTCAATCCATGAACCAGTTTAGTAGCTCTTCTCTGAACTCTCTCCAAAGTATCAATATCCTTCTGGAGATATGGTCTCCAGTACTGAGCACAATACTCCAAATGAGGTCTCACTAGTGCTCTGTAGAGCGGCATGAGCATTTCCCTCTTTCTACTGGTAATTCCTCTCCCTATACACCCAAGCATTCTGCTAGCATTTCCTGCTGCTCTATGACATTGTCTGCCTACTTTTAAGTCTTCTGAAATAATGACCCCTAAATCCCTTTCCTCAGATACTGAGGTTAGGACCGTATCACTGATTTTATATTCTGCTCTTGGGTTTTTACGCCCCATGTGCATTATCTTGCACTTATCAACATTAAATTTTAGTTGCCAGATTTTTGACCATTCCTCTAGTTTTCCTAAATCCTTTTCCATTTGGTGTATCCCTCCAGGAACATCAACCCTGTTACAAATCTTTGTGTCATCAGCAAAAAGACACACCTTACCATCGAGGCCTTCTGCAATTTAGCTGATAAAGATATTAAACAATATGGGTCCCAGAACAGATCCCTGAGGTACCCCACTGGTAACAATACCATGGTCTGAATATACTCCATTGACTACAACCCTCAGTTGTCTGTCCCTCAGCCACTGCCTAATCCATTCAACAATATGGGAGCCCAAGCCCAAAGACTGCAATTTATTGATAAGCCTTCTATGTGGGACAGTATCAAAAGCCTTACTAAAGTCTAGATAAACGATGTCTACTGCACCTCCGCCATCTATTATTTTAGTCACCCAATCAAAAAAATCAATAAGATTAGTTTGACATGATCTCCCTGAAGTAAACCCATGCTGTTTTTTATCTTTCAATTTCTATTGATGTCAGGCTTACTGGCCTATAGTTGCCCGATTCCTCCCTACTACCTTTCTTGTGAATGGGCACAACATTTGCTAATTTCCAATCTTCTGGGACGACTCCTGTTGCCAGTGATTGTTTAAATAAATCTGTAAATGGTTTTGCTAGTTCACCACTGAGCTCTTTTAATAGCTTTGGGGGTATCCCATCAGGCCCCTCTGACTTATTTGTATTAATTTTAGACAGCTGACTTAGAACCTCTTCCTCTGTAAAGACACATGCATCAAAAGATTCATTAGTCTTGTTTCCTAACTGAGGTCCTTTTCCTTCATTTTCCTTTGTAAAAACTGAACAGAAGTATTCATTGAGGCAGTCAGCTAGTTCTTTATCTTCTTCCATATACCTTCCTTCTTTTTTTTTTATTTGGTATTTCCTTGTTTTAGTTTCCTTTTTGCCTTATTGCCTTTTTTCCCTGACTGAGTTAATTTCTCTTCTGCCTGTGCTTTAGAAGCTCTTATAATGTATTTGGCCTCTCTCTGCCTAATCTTATAAATTTGCCTGTCATCCTCGTTTTTTTTTTATTTTTATAATTCCTAAATGCTATCTTTTTGCTTTTAATGATTTTGGCCACTGCTGCTGAGTACCACAGTGGTCTCTTCCTTTTTTTGCTTTTACTGACAAGCCTAATGCAATTCTGTTGCCTCCAATAGTGCCACTTTTAAGTAGTCCCATTTCTCCTGGACTCCAATGAAACTATTCCAATCTGATAGGGAGTGGGACTCGTATACCACTAATCAAATTTTAGAAAAATCTGTTTTTCTAAAATCTAAAACTTTTGATTTTGTGTGGTGTGACTCAGTCACTGTACTTATAGTAAACCACACTGACTGGTGATCACTAGATCCCAAGCTTTCCCCTACAGTAATATCAGATACCAAATTCCCATTTGTGAATACTAAATCTAAAATGGCTTCCTTCCGGGTTGGCTCCTCAACTACTTGCTGTAGAGATAATCCCAGTAGGGAATTTAGAATATCTGTACTCCTGGCAGAACTAGCTATTTTGGTTTTCCAGTTTACATCAGGAAGATTGAAGTCTCCCATAATGATAACTTCCCCCTTCAAGGTCATTTTAGCTATTTCCTCAACTAGTAGATCATCTAATTTTTTGACCTTGCTAGGTGGTCTATATATCACACCTACACGAGTTACCTTATGATTATCAAGCTGCAAGGTAACCTAAACTTATTCCCTAAACTGCGAGCATTTGTAGACAAGAATCTGAGCTTGTAATTTCTTAACCTTTGTGCTACTGGCATCTTCTGGCATTGTTCCGGGGGGCAGTTGGACTGCTGGATTATCACTTTTTTGCCCCCCTTTCCTAGTTTAAATGCTCCTTAGCAAATACTTGGAACTGTTCACTGAGGACATTCGTTCCCTTGAGAGAAAGATACAAACCATCTTTCTTGTACAGTTCTTTTCCATTCCAACAAGAGCTAACATGAGACACAAAGCCAAACCCTTGGTTCAGACACCATTCACCAAGCCATACATTGAATTCCTTAATGCGCATCTTCCTGTCATGCTGAAGGTTATGCACAGGCAAAACTGCAGAGAATGAAACAGTTGATGCAACCTCCCGTATATCCTTTCCAAGTGTGTGAAAAGCTTCTTTCACCTTTGAAACCTCATTGCAAGCCAGATAATTTTTCTCAAGATGGACAATAACATCCACCTCCGTTTCCTGCTTTGCTTGCCTAACAATATTAAGGATCCGTTGTCTATCCCTGCTAGCGGTAGCACCAGGGAGACATCTCACAACACCATTCTCCTCAAACTTCACACCTCTTATGATGGAATCGTCCACCAACAGCTGCTTACTATCAGTCCTCACCTTCTCCTTTTTGTCTTTGGCTGCAGTCTTGCATATTTTAGGCATGGGAGATGATTGTTTCTCACCCACTGTGCTTGAGCCATCCTCCATGTTGCTCTTGCACTCGGAAAGTGCTGCAAATGAATTATGGAGAGCCACAGACTGTGGGACATGTCTTTTATCCACAACTCTCAGTCTACAAGAACCTGCAGTAACCCATCTTCCATTTCTAGGGTGCCTCTGTGGCAGTGGCATTGCAATGTTCTCAGCCTGAGTTTGTTTAACGGTTAATTTACAAATCTCATATTTCAAAAAGGAAATTTCCTGCTGCATTATGGAAAGCTGTCTACAGATCAGACAGTATCCAAACCTCCGAAGAGTGGAACCTGAAATAAAAGCACAACAATTCCTGCACAGAACCAGGTCTGCCATTGTAAAAAGGGGAAAGATTTTAATCAAACAAATCTTAGTTGTTTAGATTGTATCCACCTCCAGATTACCTCCTGAGTATCTCCTAAATATACCTCCTGAGTATCTCCTGAATATCTCCAATGCACTTATAAAATCAGCACTTGGAAAAGCAGCAAGCTATAATTAGCAAGCTAATACTATGTTGCTATATATACACACACTCCCACAAAGGCTCCTCCCCAACAGCAATTTAACACCTTACTCGCCTATGCTCATTTGCAATCAGACAATAGTGATACCCTGTCTAACAAATTCCTTACCTGTTTTGAAACACAGTGTCTGAGTATCCACCAGAAACACCAATGAAGTTCTGCTACAGTGGAAAAGCTCTGAGTTAGACTAAGTTAGTCTCCTGAATATCTCCAATGCACTTATAAAATCAGCACTTGGTAACCTTATGTTACCATCACAAGGAGAATTCATCTTCAAGTATACGGAGTATTGTCTTAGCCATAACTATTTCTCGTTAAAACTATTTCTCGTTCTTCCTACAGCAGCTCGGGACAGCGATGGGGGCGAAATTCGCCCCCGGTTTTGCTAATATTTTTATGACCGCCTGGCTAAAGGAAAAAATCTGTCCCAATTTGCATAAAAGCACAAATTTAGGTAAATTAACAGTATGGAAAAGATATATAGACGATTGCCTATTGGTTTGGAAAGAAGAAAAAATAGGATTAGAAAATTTTCTGGAGTCCCTAAATAACAATGATTGGAATATTAAATTCACCAGTTTTATTAGCAATACCTCTGTTGATTTTTTAGACTTAACCATCTACTTAGAAGGGGAATATTTTAAAACCAAAACCTTCTTCAAAAGTACGGACGTTAATGGTTATACAGTGGGATGCAAAAGTTTCGGCAATCTTGTTAATCGTCATGATTTTCCTGCATAAATCGTTGGTTGTTACGATAAAAAATGTCAGTTAAATATATCATATAGGAGACACACACAGTGATATTTGAGAAGTGAAATGAAGTTTATTGGATTTACAGAAAGTGTGCTATAATTGTTTAAACAAAATTAGGCAGGTGCATAAATTTGGTCACCACAAAAAAGAAATGAAATCAATATTTAGTAGATCCTCCTTTTGCAGAAATTATAGCCTCTAAACGCTTCCTGTAGGTTCCAATGAGAGTCTGGATTCTGGTTGAAGGTATTTTGGACCATTCCTCTTTACAAAACATCTTTAGTTCATTCAGGTTTGATGGCTTCCGAGCATGGACAGTAGAGATGTCGCGAACATAAAACCATGGTGATGGATCATGTGATTGGACCATGTGATCTGACGTCACCACAGGTCCTTTAGCCGGCAGCTCATGATTAAAGAAGTAAGAAGAGACCGGCAGCTACGCGTTCAAGAGGAGAAGGTGAGTCAATTATTTTTTATTTTTTAACCCTCAATTGACCACCTACTAAGCATTCTGTATTAAAGAATTCTATTATATTCCCGTGGAAATCTCGCCCGTGTGAACTCAGCCTTAATCGCATTGCGTTTACAACTTAGATCTGAGTTCCTAATGGTTGTATTGCTAGAATTGACGAATATAATGAATATAGCACTATATTCTCAATCTTCGTTATATCCTAGCAATACAACCATTAGGAACCCAGCTCTAAGTTGAATTCGCAATACGATTAATATAACCTGACGCTGCAGCTTCAGAATGAATCTAAGATGGATGCTGTCCTTGCTTTTTGATAGGAGGTGGGAGGGACAGTATGCTGATTGGCTGGAATGTGTCTGCTGACTGTGAGATACAGGGTCAAAGTTTGCTCAATGATGATGTATAGGGGGCGGACCGAACATCGCATATGTTCGCCCGCCGCGGCGAACGCGAACAAGCTATGTTTGCTGGGAACTGTTCGCCGGCGAATAGTTCGGGACATCACTAATGGACAGCTCTCTTTAAGTCACACCACAGATTTTCAATTATATTCATGTCTGGGGACTGAGATGGCCATTCCAGAACATTGTACTTGTTCCTCTGCATAAATGCCTTAGTGGATTTTGAGCAGTGTTTAGGGTCGTTGTCTTGTTGAAAGATCCAGCCCCAGCGCAGCTTCAGCTTTGTCACTGATTCCTGGACATTGGTCTCCAGAATCTGCTGATACTGAGTGGAATCCATGTGTCCCTCAACTTTGACAAGATTCCCAGTCCCTGCACTGGCCACACAGCCCCACAGCATGATGGAACCACCACCATATTTTACTGTAGGTAGCAGGTGTTTTTCTTGGAATGCTGTATTCTTTTTCCTCCATGCATAACGCCCCTTGTTATGGTTAAATAACTTAATTTTAGTTTCATCAGTCCACAGCACCTTATTCCAAAATTAAGCTGGCTTGTCCAAATGTGCTTTAGCCCACCTCAAGCGGCACTTTTTGTGCTGTGGGCAGAGAAAAGGCTTCCTCTGCATTACTCTCGCATACAGCATCTCCTTGTGTAAAGTGCGTCGAATGGTTGAACGATGCACAGTGACTCCATCTGCAGCAAGATGATGTTGTAGGTCTTTGGTGCTGGTCTGTGGGTTGACTGACTATTCTCACCATTTGTCGCTTCTGTCTATCCAAGATTTTTCTTGGTCTGCCACTTCGAGCCTTAACTTGAACTGAGCCTGTGGTCTTCCATTTCCTCAATATGTTCCTAACTGTGGAAACAGACAGCTGAAATCTCTGAGACAGCTTTCTGTATCCTTCCCCTAAACCATGATGGTGAACAATCTTTGTCTTCAGGTAATTTGAGAGTTATTTTGAAACCCCAATGTTTCTACTCTTCAGAGAAAATTAAAAGAGGAGGGAAACTTACAATTGACCCCCTTAAATACTCTTTCTCATAATTGGATTCACCTGTGTATGTAGGTCAGGGGTCACTGAGCTTACCAAGCCAATTTGAGTTCCAATAATTAGTTCTAAAGGTTTTGGAATCAATAAAATGACAACAGTGCCCAAATTTATGCACCTGCCTAATTTTGTTTAAACAATTATAGCACACTTTCTGTAAATCCAATAAACTTCATTTCACTTCTCAAATATCACTGTGTGTGTCTCCTATATGATATACAGGGTGGGCCATTTATATGGATACACCTTAATAAAATGGGAATGGTTGGTGATATTAACTTCATGTTTGTGGCACATTAGTATATATGAGGGGGAAACTTTTCAAGATGGGTGGTGACCATGGCGGCCATTTTGAAGTCGGCCATTTTGAATTCAACTTTTGTTTTTTCAATAGGAAGAGGGTCACGTGACACATCAAACTTATTGGGAATTTCACACGAAAAACAATGCTGTGCTTGGTTTTAACGTAACCTTATTCTTTCATGAGTTATTTACAAGTTTGTGACCACTTATAAAATGTGTTCAATGTGCTGCCCATTGTGTTGGATTGTCAATGCAACCCTCTTCTCCCACTCTTCACACACTGATAGCAACACCGCAGGAGAAATGCTAGCAGAGGCTTCTAGTATCAGTAGTTTCAGGTGCTGCACATCTCGTATCTTCACACCATAGACAATTGCCTTCAGATGACCCCAAAGATAAAAGTCTAAAGGGGGCAGGTTGGTTTTAACGTAACTTTATTCTTTCATGAGTTATTTACAAGTTTGTATTTGTTTACAGCCATTGACATGTCGCCGAGGTTAACACGTGAGGAGCGGATAGAAATTGTGTTGATGTCTGATGAACGCAGTAACCGGGTCATTGCAGCAGATTTCAATGCAAGACACCCTATGAGACCACCCATCTCCCATGCTACAGTTAGCAAACTGCTTGCTAAGTTTCGTGAACCTGGTTCAGTGTTGGATTTGCCAAAATGTGGACGCATGAAATCTATCTCTAATAAAGAAACAGTGGCTGTCCTAGCTTCATTCAGCAAGAGCCCACAGTGTAGCACTCGCCGCATGTCACTGGAGAGTGGCATTAGTCGAACATCCCTTCGGCGGATATTAGCTACTCACAAATGGCACCCTTACAAACTACAGCTACTGCAGCATCTCAACGAGGATGACCCAGATCGGCGCACTGAATTTGCAGAATGGGCAAAACAAAAATTGGAACAGGACCCTCAGTTTACGCAGGATATTTTGTTCAGTGATGAGGCAAACTTTTATGTGAATGGTGAAGTTAACAAACAAGACCACCTGTATTGGTCTGACACAAACCCACATTGGATAGATCCCTCCAAGACTGTTGGAACAAAAAAATTGATAGTATGGTGTGGTATATGGGGTACAAAGATAGTGGGGTCATTCTTCATCAATGGAAACCTCAAGGCCACTGGATATGCAAAATTGCTACATGATGATGTGTTTCCCTCTTTATGCACTGAAGCTGGCACGTTCCCTGAGTTTTTCCAGCAAGATGGTGCACCACCACATTATGGGTGTCAGGTCTGAGCATTCCTAGATGAACAGTTTCCTGGAAAGTGGATTGGTCATCGTGGGCCAGTTGAATGGTCCCCATGGTCTCCCAATGTCACGGCTGAGGATGGGGAAAATCCTCAGCCGTGACAGTATGACCACAGTCGCTTCTCACGTGGCGTTCCCTCGAAAGAGGGGGCAGCATGTACCGCCATCTACGGAAGGGGTGCATGCGCGTTCTCCGGAGGGAGAGCGTTATAGGGTATCACCGGTTACGGCGCGGTGAGTGGCTTTCCCCGCCATTCCTTTCTCACCGTGTCCGTGCTGGTGTCTCCTGGTTTGCCCCCCTCCCATTGTTTTTTGTTCCTCACCAGCCTTCCCCTTTTGTTGTTGGGAGGGGCTTTGAGGGGTGGGAGTATGCATTCCCTCGAAAGAGGGTGAAGCATGTACCGCCTTCTACGTAAGGGGTACATGCGCGCTCTTCGGAGGGAGAGCGTTCTGGGGGGTTTCGCCTCTGACGGCGCGGTGAGTGGCGTTTCCCCGCCATTCCTTCACCGTTGCCTTGTTTGGCGTCCCCTGAGTTTTATTACACGGTGGTGTTTCTTTGGTATGCGGTATGCATACCTTCGAAAGAGGGTGCAGCATGCAGGGCCATCCCCTTGTGGCCTGCATGCGCGTTCTCCGGAGGGAGAGCGTTCCTGGGGGATCTCCGTTAACGGCACGGTTGGTGGCTTATTCCCCGCCACCTTACCTTCCGTGTCCGTGTTGGGGATCCCTCGTCCCTCTCCATGTTCGCATCTCTGGTCGTTTGCTGGCAGCACTCCGTAAGTGGTCCGGCTGCGTGCTGGTTAGGAGTGTCTGCTGGCAGCGACTAGAGTGGGGACGTGTTTGGAGAGTCCCCTCGTCCACTCTCAGTGGTTCTATTCTTGTGTCGCTGGTGCGGGCTGCAGGCCTCGTCGGACTGGCTGTGTTGTGTGCTGGGAGAGGATGCAGCTGACAGCGACTTTTCGGAAACCATGTCCTGAGAGTGGACGTTCCCTTCTCCTATCCCCTTGTCTTAGTCTCTCACCAGTTTCTTTTTTTTCGGTGGGGGGGCTTTGAGGGGTGGGAGTGTCACGGCCATGGCTATGACCTTGACTCCTCTACCGCAAGCGGTTGCCTGCGGTTTGGTTCTGGTGTTCAACCACAGGTGAGGGCCGCTAACGTGCTGCCTCACTTGTGGTTGCCGCGGGCAACACGTTGTAGTTTTGGTATTGCCGCTGTGGAGCAGCCTGAGCTGGTGCTAGGCAGCTGGCGGCAATCTTCATGCGGTTACACCTAGCAACCTCTATGTTAGGTGTGTGTGTGTGTATGTTATGCACGTTGTATGTCTGTGTACACTCTGAGTTATGTGTGCTGTGCACTGACATCTTTCCTGCACTGTGGTTGCCCGTGGCAACGTTTGGTGATGTGTACATGTGGTGGCAGTGTCCCGGCCTCCGGGCTGACTCCCAGGACACGGTTGCCACCCATGTCGTTGCCTTCGGCAACAGCCACAGTGTGGGTGTTGTTTGGACACTTCTCCTTTTAAGTGTGTGTTTCCCTTCTTTGGTGCTGGAAGGGTTAACTCCCTTCCCAGTGTGTTTGTGTTTCACTGGGTGTGTCCGACTGTGGGGTGTGGCTTCTTGCCCTATATAGCCTCACTGTTTTTCCAGGGCTGCAGGTTGCTTCAGCCATGCTTAGCTGTAGCAGCCTCCTGTGTTTTATACCTGCCAGTGAGAGCCACCCCTGTGGTCAAAACCATATGTCAAAACCATAATGTCACATTTAAGTTTATATCTAGTTATGTGTGATGTCTATTTGATGTTTCCTTGTGATTTTGTGCAGCTATGGATCTGGGTCCCTGTGTGGGGATGCGTTGTGTCTGCACCCTGCCAGCACAGGGATCCAGTCAGCAAGGCTGTGGCAGGTAGGTGGAACTCCTTGTTCACCTGCCATATCCATAGAGCTGTTTATGTTCCCCCTTTTCCAGCAGCTTGGCCATTGAGACTCCTGCTCCTCCGTGCCTAGGAGGAGTGGGTTGTCTTACCCCGCTCCTTAGCCCAGGGACCGGACGGAAGGTAAGTCAGGGCTCCTAGGTTCCTGCGCATGGGTCCTCCTACCTTTAAGGTCGGCCCATGCAGGTAGGAGTTAGGGTCAGGTTAGGGATGCTGTAGGAGGTGACCTGCTCCCTAATTCTGTTGTCCTGGCCTAGCAGCCATAACATCATCTGGCATCGCACGGCTGAGGATTTCCCCCATACTCAGCCGTGACACCCAACCTGCCCCCTTTAGACTTTTATCTTTGGGGTCATCTGAAGGCAATTGTCTATGCTGTGAAGATACGAGATGTGCAGCACCTGAAACTACTGATACTAGAAGCCTCTGCTAGCATTTCTCCTGCGGTGTTGCTATCAGTGTGTGAAGAGTGGGAGAAGAGGGTTGCATTGACAATCCAACACAATGGGCAGCACATTGAACACATTTTATAAGTGGTCACAAACTTGTAAATAGCTCATGAAAGAATAAGGTTACGTTAAAACCAAGCACAGCATTGTTTTTCTTGTGAAATTCCCAATAAGTTTGATGTGTCACATGACCCTACTCCTATTGAAAAAACAAAAGTTGGATTCAAAATGGCCGATTTCCAAATGGCCACCATGGTCACCACCCATCTTGAAAAGTTTTCCCCCTCACATATACTAATGTGCCACAAACAGGAAGTTAATATCACCAACCATTCCCATTTTATTAAGGTGTATCCATATAAATGGCCCACCCTGTATTTAACTGACATTTTTTATCGTAACAACCAACGATTTATACAGGAAAATCATGACGATTAACAAGGTTGCCCAAACTTTAGCATCCCACTGTATTGAAACCAAAAGTTGTCACTGCAGACCTTGGCTGGAGAACATCCCAAAGGGACAACTAAAATGAATTAGACGCAATTGTTCAGAGGTATCAATATATAGAGAGCAGAGTCGCATCATACAGGAACGATTCAAAGAGAAAGGGTATGATGAGCAACAATTGATTAAATGTAGCCAAGAGGTAGAGGAAGTGAAAACAGAAAAGACAGATAGAGAAAAAATGGCACAAAAAAGAAGAATTTCCAATTTCCCTTCCTGACACAGTACTCTGCACAAGCAGGATTAATAAAAAAAAACCTGGGCTACATTAAAGAACGATCCAGTTATAGGTAAATTAATACCAGACCGCCCAGATGTGATTTTTAGAAAAATCCCGAATTTACATAACCACTTAGTACATAGTGCGGTAGCACTAAGAACAAAAAAATAGCCAAAATAGGTTCCTCTGGTGTGGATTTTGTTTACCCTGTAAAAACCGCAGTAAAGAAAAAAAGAAAGTGAGACAGGCAAATACCAAACATTCTAATAAAAGAGATAGAGATCTAAAGATTGTGGGTGACATTACGTGTGAGTCCTCTGGTGTAGTCTACGTGCTGGAGTGCCCATGTGGCCTCCAGTACGTCGGCCGCACCATGAGGAAATTAAAAACCAGAATACAAGAGCACATCAGAAATATTAAAAAGGGATTAGAAACCCATGGAGTCCTGTTACATTTCAAAATTGCCCATAACCAAAATCCGAAGGGTCTGGCCTATATTGGAGTAGAACGGGTGCAGGCAAACTGGCGAGGTGGCGACACTATAAAAAAGATTGATCGAACAGAAGTAAAATGGATCTGTGTGATGAGTACATTACAACCGCATGGTCTGAACATGGAGTTGGACCTGAAACCTTGTCTCATAGATTAGAACACACCCAGCCAGCAACATCAATTGAACATTGGGAACACATGTGTGAAAGGGAGAAATTTAATCGGAGTGAGTGCTATAGCTTTTGATAGAGTATTATTTGTCTTATCTGCTTCTGAAGAATTTAAAATTTATATGCCCCGGTCCCTGTTATCTTGAAAAACTAAGGTACATCAGAATGTATAAAAAAAAATTGAGTAGGAGTTTTTAGTAAAGTATTGAGAATAGTGGGTGGAGTGAACTAGGGGATTTAAGAATTGTGGGAATGTTTGGAAGCCACGCCCCTGATGAAGCCATTTGGAGCGAAACCTGGGTCAGGCAGGACTATTGATCTGTGTTGATTTTACCATTGCACATTTTATCTCATTGGAATGTGAGTATAATAAACCATATTTATGAATTTTTAAATACGGAGTTTCACTATGGGAGCAATATTTAACCATCTGTGTAGAGGACCTACTGGTCGGCTTTCTTTTGAGGCTATGTGCGTGTCTTCTTTATAATCTCACAGGATGTTAATTGAAAGAAACACCTAATGAAGCTAGTGTGTGCTTGCTAAAAGTTGGGGGAAGACGCACATTAGTCCTATTGGTTTATATATGTACTGTTTTTGTGAATAAGGATCCACTTCACTTTGGGACTCGCTGCAATTAGAACCATCCAGGCAACGTATTGGAAAATTTACATTGAACTTTTACACAAATGCACTCAGTCCCCAGTTATAAGGTATTTAAAGTACAAGTCTTAGTGTGTCAGTGTTCTCTCCTGGTGATTCACTGACCAGGTACAGTACTTGACTAGGACAATTAGAATTCTAAGGTTGCTTTCACATCAAGTTGCGAGATTCAAATCCTGGCCCAAAGAAGTAAGGAAATACCTACCACTACTCTTACACTCATCATGCGTATTCAATGTTAGTCTGATGGCTCCTTATACTGTTAATTTTTCCTGAGCATGATAGGGAGTAGATGTCACCAGGAATTCACAGTTTTTAGGCTGTGGTTACACCGTGACTTTGCTTACGATGAACATCCCAAGTCCAAAAATTGCAGTGTATCACAACCTGGATCACAACAAAAGTGAAGGAAATCACTGTGACTTCTCGTGATTGTTCTGTCATGGTTTTGCCAAACACTCTTCACTTGTATTAGTTGAAATCTGGGCAGCGACCACAAGGCCAGCCAAAGTTGCCATGTGGCCCTAGCCTTATACAGCTGTTGTTTAGTTAGTCTTGTCTTGTTAGGGTACATTCACGTTCTGCGTTGTTTTTTTTTTTGTTTTTTTAGAAATGAAGCTTGAAGAAATTGTCACCAAAAGAACCCCCATTTAGATAAATGAAATAGTTACCCTTTGCAAGAACTATAAATCTACAGTGAGACATTAAAGGCTAAAGTTAGTTTTATGCTGTCATGCGATGCAAATATTTTTTTGCATCAATTATTAATATTTTCCAGACATATTCATGTTGCTATATTTATGTATTTTGTCATTCTTCATATATTCCTATGAAATAATTATGCAAAATATGCCCTGTCCATGACACAATTGGCAATTTAGACAAAATAAGAAATATAATCCCAATAAACTGAGAAAATGAGAAAGCTTATAGTGTTTGCTGGCGAAAGATGCCAGATCTGGATGGAGACCAATAATCATGGCTGTTTAAGCACAAGGGTTATTCTAGTGCCAGAGGCAGCAGCTGTAAGGCAAAAAGCTGTGGCAAATGTAATTTATTTTTAGAGAACTTCTAAAACCTCAGAAAGGCTCTGCAACCCTCAATGGGAAAATAGATGCCAGTATAAATGATGCAAAAAAAGGGTCAGTGTACGGATGCATATGAGTTAAATATTATGTTAGAAAAGGAAGAGAAAATAGATCAGGGCAACTTGGAAAGTTTGGAAAAATCACCTCTCGCATTCTCATGTACTGTATGTCCTTTGGTATTTTTTCTACAAAGGTGTCAGTCTTCTGGTACATACATGAAGAGGGTTGAAAAGGCTCTTACCTCCTCATACAGAAATATGTATCCTTGTTCAGTTGGTTGTGGGTCTCGGTTGACTCTGGCAATGCCACCCATGTTGAACTGCTGGACTGTTATGTGCCTTTTTACTGTGGAAAACGTCAGCAATGTGCTTGAATAATGTGACATTTAAATGTGCTTTAGGCTGGGTTCACACGAGCGTGTCCGGATTAGTTCCGGATGCGTCCCGGTGTGTTGCGGCAAACCCGCGCGAGTAGGAATGCAATTGCAGTCGGTGATGGACCATGTGATTGGAGCATGTGATCTTACGTCACCAAAGGTCCTTTAGCCCATGGTTCATCTTTTGAGAAGTAAAGAAGAGACCGGGACTTACGCGAACAAACGGAGAAGGTGAGTTAATTTTTTTTTTTTTTTTTTAACCCTCAACTGATCACCTACTAAGCATTCTGTTTTCAGAATGCTATTATTTTCCTTTATAACCATGTTATAAGGGAAAATAATACAGTGAATAGACTGTCACCTAGCAACCATGCGTGAAAATCGCACAGCATCCGCACTTGCTTGCGGATGCTTGCGATTTTCACGCAACCCCATTCACTTCTATGGGGCCTGCGTTGCGTGAAAAACGCAGAATATAGAGCATGCTGCGATTTTCACGCAACGCACAAGTGACGCGTGAAAATCACCGCTCATCTGAACAGCCCCATAGAAATGAATGGGTCAGGATTCAGTGCGGGTGCAATACGTTCACCTACCGCATTGCACCCGCGCGGAATACTCGCCCGTGTGAACGCAGCCTTATGCTCCTTTGAGACACGAGCGTGATAAGTAGTGATGTTCGAGCTCCAAAGTATTTGGGTGTTCGGCCCGAACACATTGCTATATTCGTGTGCTCGACCGAGCACTCGAGTATAATGGAAGTCAATAGGAGACAACCAGGCACCCCCTGGTCTGAAGAGGGGAGGGTGCCTGGTCTATATTAAAAGGTCATAAAGTGACAGAAACACCACCCGAAATGGATCGGGAACAGCATAGGGACGATGTCTGGATGCATCTTGGACTCCCAGGTTCACTGCTGGGAACCATGTTGTCCGAGTTGTACGCCACTTTTACAGACTGACAAAAATGCGCACAAACCCCACCCCCAAAAAAATCACTTTTACAGGAAAAATTGTTAGGAAACATTATTTCCTGTGAAGAAAAAGTGAATTTTGTCCAGCTTCTATTTGTGGCAATCCAAAGGCTTTTATTCAATACTCAGTAAAATCCAGGTACAGAAAGCAGAGTCTACATGTTTCGGGCACAATGCAATTTCAGCCCTTACTCATGACAATTTCAAATACACTGTGAGTTGTTCTTATAGAGGAGGGGGGAAGAGCTGTTCAGCTGGAGTAATCAGACTGAAAGTCGACCCCTCCCTACTACAAGTGTGCACATAAGTAAAAACATACCAAAGTTACATTTTCATATGGTTCATAAAAAACAATACATTCAAAAAAGATATAGAGGAAAAGAGCGGGGAGAAGAAAGAAAGGAGAAATAAATGGAGAGTGGATTATAGTCAATACTGTAGAATAAGGTCCAGTCTTTTATTTAGACCATGAGGCTGGCGGCTTTCCAAACGGAAAATCCAATAGGATTCTCTGTTTAAAAGTTTCCGTTTTCTGTCGCCACCTCTAATTGGTTTTTTGACTTTTTCAATACCTTGTACTGACATATGAGAGACATCACCACCATGTACCATGGCAAAGTGAAGACTTGCCGCAGATATATTGCGGTTCGCATGGTGCGGTATGTCTGATATATGTTTTCTAATGCGTGTTTTAATTGCGTTGGTTGTGCATCCTATATATTGCAACCTACACTTTACACATGTTATACAATAAATTGCATGTGTGGTATTGCAATTGAGGAAGGAATTTATTTTAAAAACCTGGCCATTGACAGTAGATTCAAAACTTTGACAGATTTTCATATATTTGCAACAAGTGCAAACAGAGTGACCACACTTATAATTCCCTTTTGTGGACAACCAGGTGCTCTGGGTTGTACGGGATTTATCATTTTTGAAAAGGGATGGACTCACTGAGCTTGCTATAGTAGGTGCTTTTTTGGCTGCACATTTGATGCCTTTTTGTGCCATTACTGCCCATTTTTTGTCGCACGCTAGAACTGGAAAGTGTTTTTTCACAATGTTGCAAATTTGAAAATATTCCTTACTATATTGTGTAACGAAAATATTTTTTCTGTCTTGATTAGGTGTCCCTTTAGTCTTATCACCCTTTGTTTTTACATTTGTGGTTAACAATAGATTTCTATTCATGTTTAATACATCTCTATTACATTTTTCCATCATTTTTTGCGAGTATGCTCTATGTGTCAATCTTTTTATGATACTTTGGGCCTCCGCTTTGTAGGTTGACTCATCACTGCAATTTCTTTTGGCTCTAATTAATTCTCCTTTAGGTATATATAACCGTGATTCTCCTTTAGGTATATATAACCGTGATTTCTATCCGGTGCAATCTAGATCTCATGCACTGGACAGATTTCAAGAACTGGTTGAGAGGGATCTAGTCTCACTGAACAATTCTGTTGTTTCACAACATAAGGATTTAAATACTAACAATTTATCCAAAAAAGAATCATTAGCATTGTGTAATCTCAAAAACAGAGATGATATTGTTGTGAAGCAAGCTGATAAAGGGGGGGCAGTGGTCATTCTCAATTGTGAACTTTATAGATCCCTCATTAATCAGATGTTACATAATGACAGGATCTATGGCATACTATCAAATGACCCGCTCCCCGTTTTTCAGCAAGAATTAAAGGCCTTGCTGCTACATGGATTCAATTTAGGTGTCCTTAGCCAAAAAGAACATGACTATATTTTCGTTGCATCTCCAGTCATCCCAATCTTACATGCTCTACCAAAAGTGCATAAATTAATTTTTCCCCCTCCATTGAGACCAATAGTCTCGGGTATAGGGTCGTATTCAGAACGCCTCTGCCAGTGGGTTGACTCACTACTGCAGCCCTTGATTCCTAATATTCCAGGTTTCTTGAGAGACACCAAATCGGTCTTACAAGCAGTACAAGACCTTGAATGGTCCCAAAAATATTCATGGGTAACGGCAGATGTAGTTGCACTTTACCCCAGTATTCCCCATGACCTGGTGAATACCTCTCTAGTGTGGTTTTTGGAAAATTTTGGAAATTTCACTGCGGTGCTATCAGAGTATGTGGTGGCTGTGGTGGACTTCCTCCTGAGACGAAATTATTTCATGTTTGATGGAAAATTTTTCCTGCAGACATCGGGGGTGTCGATGGGGGCCAAGTTCTCTCCCTCCATTGCTAATATCTTTATGGCATGGTGGGAGAGAAGCTTTCTCCTCATCGACACCAACCCTTTTTCGGGTCACATAAGGTGGTATGGCCGTTACATCGATGACCTGATCTTTATTTGGTCGGGTAGTGTGGCGGCCATACCACCATTTACTGACTATCTGAATTCATGTGTGAACGGTATCCAATTTACCGTCCAACACAATACTGAGAACACCGAGTTCCTGGATCTCAGACTCAGGGGGGACTCCGCCGCAGCCTCCATATACACTAGCACATACAGGAAATCAACAGCAGGCAACACACTATTGCATGCACAGTCATGCCATCCCACACATACCATCAGGAATATACCTAAAGGAGAATTAATTAGAGCCAAAAGAAATTGCAGTGATGAGTCAACCTACAAAGCGGAGGCCCAAAGTATCATAAAAAGATTGACACATAGAGCATACTCGCAAAAAATGATGGAAAAATGTAATAGAGATGTATTAAACATGAATAGAAATCTATTGTTAACCACAAATGTAAAAACAAAGGGTGATAAGACTAAAGGGACACCTAATCAAGACAGAAAAAATATTTTCGTTACACAATATAGTAAGGAATATTTTCAAATTTGCAACATTGTGAAAAAACACTTTCCAGTTCTAGCGTGCGACAAAAAATGGGCAGTAATGGCACAAAAAGGCATCAAATGTGCAGCCAAAAAAGCACCTACTATAGCAAGCTCAGTGAGTCCATCCCTTTTCAAAAATGATAAATCCCGTACAACCCAGAGCACCTGGTTGTCCACAAAAGGGAATTATAAGTGTGGTCACTCTGTTTGCACTTGTTGCAAATATATGAAAATCTGTCAAAGTTTTGAATCTACTGTCAATGGCCAGGTTTTTAAAATAAATTCCTTCCTCAATTGCAATACCACACATGCAATTTATTGTATAACATGTGTAAAGTGTAGGTTGCAATATATAGGATGCACAACCAACGCAATTAAAACACGCATTAGAAAACATATATCAGACATACCGCACCATGCGAACCGCAATATATCTGCGGCAAGTCTTCACTTTGCCATGGTACATGGTGGTGATGTCTCTCATATGTCAGTACAAGGTATTGAAAAAGTCAAAAAACCAATTAGAGGTGGCGACAGAAAACGGAAACTTTTAAACAGAGAATCCTATTGGATTTTCCGTTTGGAAAGCTGCCAGCCTCATGGTCTAAATAAAAGACTGGACCTTATTCTACAGTATTGACTATAATCCACTCTCCATTTATTTCTCCTTTCTTTCTTCTCCCCGCTCTTTTCCTCTATATCTTTTTTGAATGTATTGTTTTTTATGAACCATATGAAAATGTAACTTTGGTATGTTTTTACTTATGTGCACACTTGTAGTAGGGAGGGGTCGACTTTCAGTCTGATTACTCCAGCTGAACAGCTCTTCCCCCCTCCTCTATAAGAACAACTCACAGTGTATTTGAAATTGTCATGAGTAAGGGCTGAAATTGCATTGTGCCCGAAACATGTAGACTCTGCTTTCTGTACCTGGATTTTACTGAGTATTGAATAAAAGCCTTTGGATTGCCACAAATAGAAGCTGGACAAAATTCACTTTTTCTTCATATATATATATCTCTCCTAATTTCGGGTGAAGGAGTTGGTCCGTGCTATACCGGTGGAATCCTCGGCAGGTGAGAGCTGCTCAAACCCCTAACTTTCACAATATTTAATCCAAACCCGAGAGCGTGCACTCCCTACCTCGGCTCATATTAGAGTGTTTCCTGCGATATTGGCAAGATCATGGCACATGCCTCATTACGCCCATTAGAGGATGAACAGGAAAGATTCCTAAAAATTAATGCCATTTTTGAAAAGCCACAGCAGGATATCCAGGACAGTTTGCTATCAATTACACTGATGTCTACATTAGAAAAACTGTTACTAAAAGAGCTTCGCACCTGGTGGGACTATACGTCACTACAAAAGTATATTGAAAAAGAAATGATCCCCAGGGGCTTACGCTTGAAAAAGAAACCGTCCATTACTTATTCAGATTCATTTTTAGAGGAATGGGAATCTATTCTGTCAAACTGCTCCTTAAAATTGATGGACTTAATTGTCCGAAATGAAAAACAGACCTTGGAGGAGCTAAGAAAGGAGATTAAAATTACGCAAGATTCGCTACTGGAACATATCAACAATCCCGCGTTTCTCAAATTTGACGACAAACTAAAAGAGGATCTTGCGTTAACAGAGGAAGCTCTCATGCAAATGAAGCAGTCAAAATTTAACAGAGATCTACTTGATTATAACCGCAAAGAAGTGTACACCTGGTCAGAAATGCGAACACATACACCAAGATCCATACTGAGAGGCTTACGCTCTAAAAAAAGCCAACGCCGCAAAGTCTCATTCAGCTCTACAGAGGCTGATTCTCCTGAATCAGAATGTGACACCAACCTGACACAGATGGAGACACTCAGCAATCGCTCTGCACAAGGAACTAATTCACATAGACAAACGTCAAAAAACGCAGAGGAGGTCGGAGACACCGTAAACCGCCGCTATCCTGTAAGAGCCAGACGGGGGAAAATGAACTACAGATAGTCAATCTGTCGACCTGTATACTATCTGAATATGAACTCAAAGTTTTGGGCAAGGGTTTGACTTTTGCGCCGTCCTGTCACTTCGATTTGTATAGAACCATATTGGACGTAAACAGACTGGCCCGCAGTCTTACTCTGCAGCAGCACTTCCAATCAATAGACTCACAGGTGTGTAGTCCAGGGGATGCTGCGGCCAGTGTGTTCGCCTCCAGTTTGATTCCAGATCCAGACACTATCAATGCCTCTTCTTCTTTAGACCATATGCCTAATCCAACCAGTATGTCTTTTAATGAAATGGTACATATATATGATCTAATGGAATTGAAAAATACCTGTCTTCCTTCTGATGCTGTGCATTGTTCGTCAGACTTCAACCCTTCCAACCGTGATTTCTATCCGGTGCAATCTAGATCTCATGCACTGGACAGATTTCAAGAACTGGTTGAGAGGGATCTAGTCTCACTGAACAATTCTGTTGTTTCACAACATAAGGATTTAAATACTAACAATTTATCCAAAAAAGAATCATTAGCATTGTGTAATCTCAAAAACAGAGATGATATTGTTGTGAAGCAAGCTGATAAAGGGGGGGCAGTGGTCATTCTCAATTGTGAACTTTATAGATCCCTCATTAATCAGATGTTACATAATGACAGGATCTATGGCATACTATCAAATGACCCGCTCCCCGTTTTTCAGCAAGAATTAAAGGCCTTGCTGCTACATGGATTCAATTTAGGTGTCCTTAGCCAAAAAGAACATGACTATATTTTCGTTGCATCTCCAGTCATCCCAATCTTACATGCTCTACCAAAAGTGCATAAATTAATTTTTCCCCCTCCATTGAGACCAATAGTCTCGGGTATAGGGTCGTATTCAGAACGCCTCTGCCAGTGGGTTGACTCACTACTGCAGCCCTTGATTCCTAATATTCCAGGTTTCTTGAGAGACACCAAATCGGTCTTACAAGCAGTACAAGACCTTGAATGGTCCCAAAAATATTCATGGGTAACGGCAGATGTAGTTGCACTTTACCCCAGTATTCCCCATGACCTGGTGAATACCTCTCTAGTGTGGTTTTTGGAAAATTTTGGAAATTTCACTGCGGTGCTATCAGAGTATGTGGTGGCTGTGGTGGACTTCCTCCTGAGACGAAATTATTTCATGTTTGATGGAAAATTTTTCCTGCAGACATCGGGGGTGTCGATGGGGGCCAAGTTCTCTCCCTCCATTGCTAATATCTTTATGGCATGGTGGGAGAGAAGCTTTCTCCTCATCGACACCAACCCTTTTTCGGGTCACATAAGGTGGTATGGCCGTTACATCGATGACCTGATCTTTATTTGGTCGGGTAGTGTGGCGGCCATACCACCATTTACTGACTATCTGAATTCATGTGTGAACGGTATCCAATTTACCGTCCAACACAATACTGAGAACACCGAGTTCCTGGATCTCAGACTCAGGGGGGACTCCGCCGCAGCCTCCATATACACTAGCACATACAGGAAATCAACAGCAGGCAACACACTATTGCATGCACAGTCATGCCATCCCACACATACCATCAGGAATATACCTAAAGGAGAATTAATTAGAGCCAAAAGAAATTGCAGTGATGAGTCAACCTACAAAGCGGAGGCCCAAAGTATCATAAAAAGATTGACACATAGAGCATACTCGCAAAAAATGATGGAAAAATGTAATAGAGATGTATTAAACATGAATAGAAATCTATTGTTAACCACAAATGTAAAAACAAAGGGTGATAAGACTAAAGGGACACCTAATCAAGACAGAAAAAATATTTTCGTTACACAATATAGTAAGGAATATTTTCAAATTTGCAACATTGTGAAAAAACACTTTCCAGTTCTAGCGTGCGACAAAAAATGGGCAGTAATGGCACAAAAAGGCATCAAATGTGCAGCCAAAAAAGCACCTACTATAGCAAGCTCAGTGAGTCCATCCCTTTTCAAAAATGATAAATCCCGTACAACCCAGAGCACCTGGTTGTCCACAAAAGGGAATTATAAGTGTGGTCACTCTGTTTGCACTTGTTGCAAATATATGAAAATCTGTCAAAGTTTTGAATCTACTGTCAATGGCCAGGTTTTTAAAATAAATTCCTTCCTCAATTGCAATACCACACATGCAATTTATTGTATAACATGTGTAAAGTGTAGGTTGCAATATATAGGATGCACAACCAACGCAATTAAAACACGCATTAGAAAACATATATCAGACATACCGCACCATGCGAACCGCAATATATCTGCGGCAAGTCTTCACTTTGCCATGATACATGGTGGTGATGTCTCTCATATGTCAGTACAAGGTATTGAAAAAGTCAAAAAACCAATTAGAGGTGGCGACAGAAAACGGAAACTTTTAAACAGAGAATCCTATTGGATTTTCCGTTTGGAAAGCCGCCAGCCTCATGGTCTAAATAAAAGACTGGACCTTATTCTACAGTATTGACTATAATCCACTCTCCATTTATTTCTCCTTTCTTTCTTCTCCCCGCTCTTTTCCTCTATATCTTTTTTGAATGTATTGTTTTTTATGAACCATATGAAAATGTAACTTTGGTATGTTTTTACTTATGTGCACACTTGTAGTAGGGAGGGGTCGACTTTCAGTCTGATTACTCCAGCTGAACAGCTCTTCCCCCCTCCTCTATAAGAACAACTCACAGTGTATTTGAAATTGTCATGAGTAAGGGCTGAAATTGCATTGTGCCCGAAACATGTAGACTCTGCTTTCTGTACCTGGATTTTACTGAGTATTGAATAAAAGCCTTTGGATTGCCACAAATAGAAGCTGGACAAAATTCACTTTTTCTTCATATATATATATCTCTCCTAATTTCGGGTGAAGGAGTTGGTCCGTGCTATACCGGTGGAATCCTCGGCAGGTGAGAGCTGCTCAAACCCCTAACTTTCACATTATTTCCTGTATATTAAATTGTATATAAAGTACAAGTGCTGCAAAAAATTACAAGCAAGAGGCACTCCAATACTACCTGTATATCACATAAAGGAGGGCTTCATTCACTTTGTGGTACAATTGTTCAGGTAGTGGGACTCCTACACTCATAAAGCCTATGCACTAAGTGAAATGGCTGTCAAAAATTACAAGGAACCAGCACTCCAATACACCCTTTGTTACACAAAAAGGAGGGCATCATACACAGCCTTGAAAAATTATGATCGATGGCCTGCTGGTGACCCTCAAAAACATTTGGAGCAAGGGCCTGCTGATCTGACCATCTAAAACCTTAGGGGAGAGGGCCTGCTGCCGCATTGGTGACTCTAGATAACCTCTGGGCGATTGCATGTCCCTGTTCATGATCCATTTGGATGTCTACCCTATCAACTTTCGATGTTCAGTTCTGCGCCTACCATGGTGATCACGGGAAACAGAGAATCAGGGTTTGATGCCGGAGAGTGAGCTTGAGAAAGGGATACCACAACCAAGGGAGGTCAATGGCAGAAATCTGATTGGCTGTTGTTCCCTTGCCCCTTTTTTTCCTAATTGCGAACCACCCAGAGAGGGTGGGTCAAGTTATTGGGACAGAAACATGCAAGGAAGACAGCAGGTGCACAGCAATTACCCAATCCCAACTCGGGGAGGTAGTGACGATAAATAACAATACAGCGCTCCTAAGCGGCCCTGTTATTGGAATAAGTACACTTTCCGTTAACGAGGATCTATTGGAGGGCAAGTCTGGTGCCAGCACCCAACTTGCTCCCAGCCTCCACAACGTTCACCCAGTGTGCCATCATGGTGAGGATTGTGTTGACCAGACTCTTGGCTACTGAGACTGGACTTGTAGGTGAGGGTCTTGTTGACTCTAGATAAATTCTAGGCGATAGCACGTCCCTTTGAGAGTGCACGCTGTTCAGCTGATGCTCTAAAACATTATATGCGAGTGCCTGCAGGTGAGCTGACACTCTAAAACATTATATGCGAGTGCATGCTGTACAGCTGACGCTCTAAAACAGTATTTTCAAGTGCATGTTGTTCAGATGACGCTCTAAAACATTATTTGTGAGTGCCTTCAGGTAAGCGGATGCTCTAAAACATTAGATTCAAGTGCATAGTGTTCAGCTGATGCTCCAAAACATTATATGCAAGTGCCTCCAGGAGAGCTGACGCTCTAAAACATTATATGCGAGTGCATGCTGTTCAAATGACACTCTAAAACATTATATGCGAGTGCATGCTGTTCAAATGACACTCTAAATCATTATATGCGAGTGCATGCTGTTCAGCTGATGCTCTAAAACATATGTGAGTTCCTGCAGGTGAGCTGGCGCTCTAAAACATTATATGCAAGAGCATGCTGTTCAAATGACGCTCTAAAACATTATATGCGAGTGCATGCTGAACAGCTGACGCTTTAAAACATTATATGCGAGTGCATGCTGTTCAGCTGACCCTATAAAAAAATTGGAGTTGAGGGCCTGCAGTTGAGCCGACCCTATTAAAAAAAAATAGAGTGGAGGGAAGATATACAATCTGGATAAGGAGGAGGAGGAGAAAACGAGATTCAACCATATACTCGTTTTTGTGGTGGAAAAGGTTCATGGGAATACACTACAGTAGATTGAGTACATTATAAATGATAGATTGAAATTGCCTTTATGTTCATCATCAGCTCAGGTCTCTGGTGGAGTTGAGAAGTCAGGGGCAATCCAGGACTTGTTCATTTTATCTGAGTCAACCTGTCAGCGTAGCCAGTGGACAAGCGGATACGCTTATCTGTTATAATGCCACCAGCAGCACTTATGTCCACATGTCCAGCTTGGACACCCAGTAGTTGTAAGGCACTGAGGGTTCATTTAGGATGCTGACACGATCTGCTATGTATTCCTTCACCATCTTCCAAAACTTTTCCCTCCTTGTACCATTAGGCCCCTTTCACACGGGCGAGTATTCCACGCGGATGCGATGCGTGAGTTGAACGCATTGCACCCGCACTGAATCCTGACCCATTAATTTCTATGGGGCTGTGCACACGAGCGGTGATTTTCACGCATCACTTGTGTGTTGCGTGAAAATCGCAGCATGCTCCTCTTTGTCCGTTTTTACACGTAACGCAGGCCCCATAGAAATGAATGGGGTTGCGTGAAAATCGCAAGCATCCGCAAGCAAGTGCTGATGCGGTGCGATTTTCACGCACGGTTGCTACAGTAGGAGACGATCGAGATGGGGACCCGATCATTATTATTTTCCCTTATAACATGGTTATAAGGGAAAATAATAGCATTCTGAATACAGAATGCATAGTAAAATAGCGCTAGAGGGGTTAAAAAATAAAAAATAAAAATTTAACTCACCTTAATCCACTTGCTCGCGCAGCCCGGCATCTCTTCTGTCTTCATCTTAGATGTGTGCAGGAAAAGGACCTGTGGTGACGTCACTCTGGTCATCACATGATCCATCACCATGGTAAAAGATCATGTGACGGACCATGTGATGACCGGAGTGGACGACTTGCGTAAATGGGCACACACGCGGCATGCTTTCAATAGTAGCTCTGGCAAATTGAAGTAGGTTTTGATAAACCGCTGAACCACTAAGATTAAGATGTGGGCTAGGCATGGGATGTGTGTCAGGTTGCCGAGCTCCAAAGCCGCCACCAAGTTACGGCCATTGTCAGACACAACCATGCCTGGTTGTCGGTTGAGTGGCGAGAGCCACAGCTTGGTCTGGTCCCTTATACCCTGCCACAGCTCTGTGTGGTGTGCTGTTTGTCCCCTAAGCAGATCAGCTTCAGCACGGCCTGTTGACGCTTACCCACAGCAATGCTACACTGCTTCCAGCTAGCGACTGACTGCTTCTGGAGGTGGAAGAGGAGGAGGAGGCGGAGGAGGAGGAGAAGTGGGGGTTGGAGCCAGTAACATAGCTGCTGGTGGAGACACTGATCGATGTAGGGCTCGCAATACACCTGTGCCATCCCAGGGTATGACTCACTCCCGGCCTCCACAAAATTCACCCAGTGTGTGGTCAGGAAAATGTAGCGTCCCTGGCCACCGGCACTTGTCCATGTGTCCGTGGTAAAGTGGACCTTCTCAGTAACTGTGTTGGTCGGGGCACAGTGGATGTTCTGGGACACATGCTGGTGTAAGGCGGGCAAGGCACACCGTGAAAAATAGTGGCGGCTGGGGCTGCGTACCAAGGGATGGCCGCCGACATCAGGCTGCTGAAGGCCTTAGTGTCCACAAGCCTAAATGGCAACATTTCAAGGGCCAGTAATTTTGAAAGTTGCACATTTAGTGCTATGGCCTGTGGGTTGGTTGCCAGGGTGCTTGCGTTCAAATGTTTTATGGACATTTGGATGCTGCACTGGAACAGGAAGTGGATGTTGTTGCTGCTGTTTCATTTGAAGGTCCAGGTGCAGGGCAAGGTGCACCCGGGCCTGTGCCTTCGACGGGGGATTGGCCAGCAGTGCGTAACACATTGGAAGAGGAGGCAGTGGTGTGACCCGCAGACCCAGATTGTGGACCCAGGCGTTCGGACCACTTATTAAGGTGCTTGGATGCCATGTGGCGGATCATGCTGGGGGTGGTGAGGTTGCTGGTGTTCACACCACCTACCCCTTGGCAAGGTAGATTTACGCATGGGGGTGCTAGGTGTAACGGTTGCAGGCCTCCCTTTTGCAACCTCACTGCCTCTTCCAGCCTGTTGCGGTGCTGCGGATCCCTCCCCCTCTGTACTGCTGTCCTCGTTCGGCTTTTCACCTTCCCATATTGGGTCCGTGACCTCATCGTCAACCACCTCCTCCTCCACTTCCTCACTCTGCTCATCCTCCTGACTTGACCTAACCACAACCTCAGTGATTGACAACTGTGTCTCATTATCATCCACCTCGTGAACGAATGATTGCCGTTCACCACCGTCATCTTCTTGAGACTGTGAAGCCTCAAGAGGTTGGGAATCAAGGCACAATATCGCAGGTCACACTTCAAGCGTGCTGGGCGCGAGGGCCAAATGCAATAGTGGCGCTGGAAAGAGCTCCTCAGAATTTCAGAGTGTGGGATCACTCATTTGGCAACCTCTCATTTGGCAACTCTCCATGGTGGGAGGAAGGATGATCAGAGTGAGGATTCGGTTGACCAGACTCTTGGCTACAGAGACTGGACTTGGTGGAAGAGAGGGTGTTGCTTAACCGACTGGAAGCATTATCTTCAACAATCCAACCGACCAACTGTTTGCACTGCTCCGACTTGGACAGTGTTGTCCTGCGCCGCCCAGCTAAATTGGACATGAAGCTGGGAACGGTGGATGTTTATTTTTTTTTTCTGGTGCACTGGCAGCAGGCACAATTTTATTGCGCCCAGGGCCACAGCCTCTGCGTGCACCATCAGCATCACGCCCACTTCCCCTTCCCTTAGTGCTCACCTTCTTCATATTAATGGTTTTGTCACTAGATGTGGTGCAGATTGTTTTACTGTCCGCTAAAGACACCGTTTTCGGATGCAGGACAGTTTATGTCACAAAACCCACAGAATAAGGACACTATATTAGGCCCAGATTATTGGAATTTGCAATACAGACACTGTTTTCTGATGTAGTACAGTATTGGCTACAGAACACCACAGAATAAGGACACTATATTAGGCCCAGATTATTGGAATCTGCAATACATACACTATTTTCTGATGTAGTACAGTATTGGTTAAAGAACACCACAGAATAAGGACACTATATTAGGCTCAGATTATTGGAATTTGCATTACAGACACAGTTCTCGGATGCAGGACAGTATATGTCACAGAAACCCACAGAATATGGACACTATATTAGGCCCAGATTAGTTAGATTTGTCCTAAAGAAACAGTTTTCGGATGGCGTACTGTATATGTCACAGAAAACGACACACTATGGACACAAGATTCGGCCCAGATTATTTAAATTTATGCTAAAGAAACAGTTTTCGGATGGAGTACTGTATATGTCACGGGTGTGTATTACACTCACACACTACAGGGACAGTAGATGAGGACTGGCCCCTGATTATTTAAATTTACATTAAAAAAAAAGTTTTCGGATGGAGTACTGTATATGTCACGGGTGTGTATTAAATGCACACACTATAGACAATAAATGTGGCGCTGATTATTTGAATCTACACAAAAAGTCTGCAGATGATGTACAGTATATATGTCACTAATAGGTATTAAAAATATATATCTTGCTGCTGTCAAACACACACACAATAGTTCTTAAAAGGACTTTGGGATCTTTGAAAAGCTTTTGGTAGTAAAAACTGGAAATTTCTCTCCCTGCACTATCTGTCCCTTCCTCAGCACGGATGTCTTTGGGTCTTTGAAAAGCTTTTTTAGAATAATAACTGTGAATTTTGCTCCCTACACTGCCTTTCCCTTCCTACGCTGTACTCTACCTGACTATGACTGATCTGAGCATGTGTCATGTGAGCACCCGATGAAGCGTTCCGGCCAGCCAATCACAGTAATGCAGCAGCCAACATAGATACTGGCATTACAGTGATGGCAGTACTTACCTGCACATTTATTGGTTGCTTAGCAGCCGCGAAACGTGCGGGGAGGAGACTCGAGCATGGCGCTCGATCACATGCGGTACTCGGCCGAGTACCGCCATGTGCCGAGCATAGCAATGCTCGGGCAGAACCAGTATTCGGCCGAGCATGCTCGATCATCACTAGTGATAAGTCATACATGCACCATACTGGGTTAAATCCTCTTAGCAGTTATGTCATATACAATACTGTGCAAAGGTTTTGGCAATTGTTAATAGTTTATGTTTAGCAATTAATAAAAGGCAAAGTGAATGAAGAAAAGAGAAATCAAAATCTTATCAATGATATAACAAAAGTAGACTGCCACTACTGCTGCTTAGGAACCTTCATACCACAGCACCATGCAACGGATATACAGCTATGTAGCGGCCTACAGTGGTGCTCTACCATAAACAGTCCAAACTTGTATAATAGCAAAGAGAAATCCATGGCACTCACTATCCGATACAACTCAATTTGAGCATTAAAAAGAGGTTGTCTGTTTATCCACATCTTGTGTACCAGCTTTCCAATTAGGGTCCATTAACACGTCCGTAGAATGGGTCCGTATCCATTCCGCAATTCTGTGGAACGGGTGTGGACCCATTCATTCCATTTCCTCTCGGAAAGGATGCAGACAGCACACATTGCTCACAGTTTGATAAAGGCAGATTGTATGCCGAAACGCGTCACTGGAATGTGACAATAAATCACAATATTATATACCAATCCGCATTTCCGGTCCGCTGCTCCGTACTTCTGGTCCGCGGGTCCCGAAAAAATTTAACATGTCCTATTCTTGTCCGCAATAGCTAAGCATTTCTATAGGGGAGCCGGCCCCGTGTACTGCGGATCCGCAATACACTACGGACGTGTGAATGGACCCTAAAGTTGAGTTGTATCTGAAGGTGAGTGCAATGGATTTCTCTTTGTTATTATACGAAATCTAATCAATATTTAGTGTGACTGCCCTTTGTCTCCAAAACAGCATCAGTTCTTCTAGGTATACTTGCACATAGTTTTTGAAGGAACTTGGCAGGGAGGTTGTTCCAAACATCTTGAAGAGCTAACCACAGAGTGGATGCAGGCTTGCTCAAATCCTTCTGTCACTTCTGTAATCCCAAAAAGACTAGATGATGTTAGGATCAGGGCTTTGCGGGGGCCATATCATCACTTTCAGGACTCATTACATTGAAGATAGCTCTTATGAAATTTGTTGTATGTTTGGGGTTGTTGTCCTGCTGCAGAATAAATGTAAACTATTACTAGGGGAAGGTCTACCCAGGTTCGAAAGAGCAGCTCTTGGTTTTAATGCTTCCAGATGCTGCAGTCACATATGACCACAGCAACTAAGGGGTTAAATATCCGCCATCAGCATTATAGCTGATTGCAGATGTTAGCCCTTAGCCTCTGTTGGATAAAACAGCAAAAACTTAGAGGTTACGGCACCTTAGATGCTCGCAAGCAGCGTCTTCTTTTAAAGATCGCAAGGCGGAGGTCCAAAAAGGGCTAAGAGGACCTCATGAAACTACCTACTGCATGCAGACAATACTGCAGGTACTGCTGTAGAGTTGTGTTTGTTCGGTCGAATACCGCGTGTGTCTGAGCGCGATGCTACGCGGCCAATAAACGTTCAGGTGAGTACTGCCACTCTGTGTAATGCCGTAGCCATGTTGGTTACTGGCTTTACAGTGATTGGCTGGCCGAAACGCGTCATCGAGTGCTATAAAGCACCCGATGACATGTGGTTCGGCTCAGTCTTAGTCAGCTCGGCAGCAGGCCCTCAACCATAATTTTTTAGATGGTCAGCTCAGCAGCAGGCCCTTGACTGTAATTTTTTACATGGTCAGATTAGCAGGCCCTTGCTCCTAATGTTTTCGAGGATCACCAGCAGGCCATCAATCATAATTTTTCAAGGCTGTGTATGATGCCCTCCTTTATGTGTAATAAAGGGTGTATTTGAGTGCCGATTCCTTGTAATTTTTGGCAGCCGTTTTCTCTTAGTGCATAGGCTTTATGAGTGTAAGAGTCCCATTACCTGAACAATTGTACCACAATGTGAATGAGGCCCTTATATACATAACAAACAAGTGTGAAACAACTGAAAATATGTCATATTCTAGGTTCTTCAAAGTACCCACCTTTTGCTTTGATTACTGCTTTGCATACTCTTGGCATTCTCTTGATGAGCTTCAAGAGGTAGTCCCCTGAAATGGTTTTCACTTCACAGGTGTGCCCTGTCAGGTTTAATAAGTGGGATTTTTTGCCTTATAAATGGGGTTGGGACCATCAGTGGTGTTGAGGAGAAGTCAGGTGGATACACAGCTGATATTCCTACTGAATAGACTGTTAGAATTTGTATTATGGCAAGAAAAAAGCAGCTAAGTAAAGAAAAACGAGTGGCCATCATTACTTTAAGAAATCAAGGTCAGTCAGTCAGCCGAAAAAATTGGGAAAACTTTGAAAGTAAGGGCTATTTGACCATGAAGGAGAGTGATGGGGTGCTGCGCCAGATGACCTGACCTCCACAGTCACCGGACCTGAACCCAATCGAGATGGTTTGGGGTGAGCTGGACCGCAGAGTGAAGGCAAAAGGGCCAACAACTGCTAAGCATCTCTGGGAACTCCTTCAAGACTGTTGGAAGACCATTTCAGGGGACTACCTCTTGAAGCTCATCAAGAGAATGCCAAGAGTGTGCAAAGCAGTAATCAAAGCAAAAGGTGGCTCGGGTTCTCCCATTGACTTCCATTGTGCTCAGGTGCTCGGTAGAGCACCTGAGCATCCCGAGGTGTTCTACTTGTGCACCCGAGCACTTTGGTGCTCGATCAACACTACTTTAGAGAGGATGAGACATGGTCTGTGGCTACCAAGTAGGGTTAAGTGATGCTCTCAGACTGATACACAGTCCTAGGAATCTAGATAGAGGTTGGAGCAGTGTCACCCACAGTAGAGGAGAGCATTGAGCACAGTCTATTAGCCATAATGTTTCCTATCCCTCAACTGTGAGTGTCAGAGAACTTGTGACTAGTGTTGATCTCGAATATTCGCACATTTTTATTGCGAATATCGGCACTTCGAGAATTTGCGAAGATGTAGAATATAGTGCTATATCTTTGTAAACGCGAATATTCTAGATTTGTTTTCATCAGTACTCCCTGCTTCTTGCTTGTGGGCCAATGAGAAGGCTGCAATATCTTTGTCTGAGCTTAGCAACATCCCTAGAAACCAATAGGAAAATTGCCTACCCCTTACTATATAAGAACCTCCCCAGTAGCCATTTTCTGCTGACTTTTTGCAGTGCTGAGAGAGAGAGCAGGGTCATTGCTGTGCTCTGTGCTTTGCTGAGTTATCTGGATCCTTATTCATTTACATTAGATAGTTAGTTAGCTCATATATGTAATGCATATAGTTAGTAAGAGATAGTGTAGGTTAGATAGTGATATATAGTGTAGCTGTTCCGGTGCAGGTTATTAGGTAGTACCATTTTCTCCAGTCTCAGGAAACTTCTAGAAGCTTGAAAAATGTAGCAAATGTGAGCCAGGTCTGTATTTCACGCTCAATATGCTATATTACATTGCCGATTTTCACAATCAAGAAAATAATGACTGGAGATCACGAATTCTAGAATTTGTGAATTTATTGCAAATATTAGGCCAAAAATTTACGAAATATCACAAAAAACGAATATTGCCCATGCTGCTCAACACTACTTGTGACCAGCCAGCTTGCCGCAGAGAGAAATATTTGTGTAGAGAGTGGTGTACAAAACTGTATTATGTAGAGAGGCCTTCACTAGCTGATTGGTGGCCAGACAGCTCCATCTACTTTGTAATAAACTGAGCTTGTCTCTGCAGCCCTATTTCCACTGAAGTCAATTGAAGCAGCACTGCAGTGGGGAGATCAGTCTACTACAAAGTAGAGAATGCAAGTCAATTGGAGGAGTGCTGCAGTGAGGAGCTCAGTCCACTAAAAAGTAGACAGAGTTGGCTGCTTCCAGCGCTGGAGCTATTGCTGAACAGCTGATCAGATGGGGGCACAGGGTACTGGAACCTGTCTGATCTTTGGCCTATCATGATGACACCTGATCTGTCTATCAGGATCACCTGACTTGGACACGTCCCCCAAGCAACGGAGCCGAGCGCTCCAAACACATGTATTCAGCGTCTCGGTGATAACATCCTACTCCCCACTCTTTGGAAGGTGCCCGTGCAGACACGTGAGTAAGCGATTCTGCTGACACACCAACGGACACTACAAATACTACGGAGTGGTAAGAGTCTCACTGAGACAATCTAATAAGCTTGGCAACTATTTACCAGACTATATCGGGCGGTCTATGAGAAGAGTGGTGCTTACCTTTGTGTTACAGCTGGATACCTTTTTTGCCACAGTTGTGGCACGTCTCAGGAGATTGTATATATTGGAGTCTGTATATTATGAGGGCGTCAGACCTCTGAACACCCTTTGAATTGTCACACAGTGACTTTTATTTTATTTAGTGACGTTTTATTGAGTGATTTTTATTGTTTATTGTTTACGTTTTTATTATGTGAGATCCTGTATTATTGAGTTTTAAATCGTGCATAGAGTATTATAGCCGGAATATATAGTCAAATACATTATTCTACATTATTTTCCAGAAGGTGGTGTGCCTGCTCTTTTCCTTGCTACATATGTTCCATGCCAGAGTTTCCTTCCTGCTCGAGACTTGCATTAGTGTTGAAGCTTGCATGGGTGTGTCTCTCTTCACCTAAGAGGCAACACATACACGCCCTCTGTCTCAGCAGCCTATGGCTAGATTGCAGCAGGTATTTAAAGGCAATTCCTACTACAGTAAGTTGCCTGAGCAACCTCAGTGTCTAGCTTGTCTAATCCCTGTGCAAAGGTGTTTATCTTGTCTGCCTTCCTGTGTACTAAATCCTACTATTGTACTCCTGGACTTTGCTTTCTGCCGCCTGCCTCTGACCTCGGCTGGAATAATGAGGCACTGGTGGCCACCCTTTGGGAGGGCCTTTGTGGGAGAATTAAAGATGAATTGGCCGGACGGGATGTTCCTTCCACCCTGGATGACCTCATCTGCCTGGCTACTCGAATTGATTTATGGTTCCAAGAACGTGCCAGAGAAATGGCATGTAAGAAGAAGCCTTGTCATCTGGCATCTTCCCTTCTGCAAGCCTCTAACAGTCTGCCTTCCATGTTGTCTGCAGTTCCTGAAGTCATTCAGGTCGACCGAGTTAGGCTATCTGAACAGGAACGTGATCACTGCCGTGCCAAAGGACTTTGTTTCTATTGTGGTGGTTCTGATCATGTGCTCCGTGCTTGTTCCCTGAAGCCAGGAAACTCCCGATCCTAGGGTCCGTTTGAGAGGCGGCTCTAGGGGAAGATAATGCCTCTCCACCCCTGACTCTGCCAGCAAACTTGTCGTTTGGAGATAATCGGTTCACAAAGATGGCTCTTCTGGATTCTGGATCAGCAGGAAACTTCCTGCAGCAAGCCATAGTGGATCAATATCGTATTCCAGTCCCACTCCTGCAAAGACCATTGATGGTGTCTTCTGTCGATGGAAGGGCAATTTTGTACTGAACCTGTAAGACTACAGGTGGGAGCTCTTCATACAGAAGAGATTTTGTTCCTGATTCTTCAAAGTCTTTCTCACCCTCTCCTTTTGGGGCTTCCATGGCTCCGTACCCATGCACCTGTTCTTGATTGGAAGTCTGGAGAGGTGCTTCGTTGGGGACAGTACTGCCTTGGAAAGTGTCTTTCTCCTGTTCGGCCTGCTCGGTTACCTCGGGTACCGCCAAATCTTGAAAATCTGCCTGCAGCATACCATGCCTATGCCGACGTATTTGATAAGAAGGAGGCTGAGACGTTACCTCCACACAGGCCTTATGATTGTCCAATTGATCTGATTCCTAGTTCTTCACCTCCCAGTGGTCGCATTTATCCTCTGTCACCAGCCGAGACACAAGCCATGTCTGAGTACATCAAAGAAAATCTTGACAGAGGATTTATCTGGAAATCATCTTCTCCGGCTGGAGCTGGCTTCTACTTTGTAAAGAAAAAAGATGGTTCTCCGCCCATGCATCGATTATAGGGGCCTAAATAAAATCACTATCAAGAACAGATACCCCCTTCCCTTTATTCCAGAGTTGTTTGACCACCTCAGAGGATCAAAGAAAAAGTTTGGAGGGGCTGAAAGCGGGGAGTGATGTATTTTACATGAGACTGTATGCTGGAGGGGCTGAAGGCAGGAGAGTGATGTACCTTACTTGGGACTGTATGCTGAAGGGGCTGAAGGCAGGAGAGTGATCTACCTTACATGGGACTGTATGCTGGAGGAGCTGAAGGCAGGGAAGTAATGTGTCTTACATGGGACTGTATGCTATAGGGGCTGAAGGCAGGGGGAAGGTTGTAGGGCGCCTGAACACCTAAGGCCAGCCCTGGCCTTGCTGATGTTTATCAGCAACACCATTTGCCCGTCAGATGTCTGATTTGTGACTGCCCGACGCACTGGAACTCCACCTTGTATATGCTTGATAGGTTTCTCCAGCATAAACATGCCAGTAAACGACTCCCTGTACGTACTCTGCGGCAGGACAGGTTCTGGGGAGCTTGGTTTTTTTTCACTGCGCCATTGGCTGCTCATGCAAGACGCATGCAGACTTCTGTGGCCATTTGATGAGATCACAAAACTCCCGAATTCCCAGGGGGGCTACTCCATCTGAGACAAGTCAGCAGGAGTCTGAAGAGGAGTCAGAGGAGGATGGTGGCTGGGGGGAGGAGGAGTAGGAGCAAGAAGAGCAGGCTTTAAAGTTTTTGAAGATCCCTGGTGTTGTCCGTGGCTGGGGAGAGGAGACCGAGGACGACATTCTCCTGGGCGATGAACAGGAGCCAGGGCGCTCCACTGCTTCATGTTCCAGTGTTTGAAGAGGGGCCCCCGTATAAAAAGCATAAAGGTCAAGGACCTGTACTAGGTAGCAATGTACTTAGAACCCCGGTACAAACACAAAATTGCAGACATGTTACCGGCATCACAGAGGGCTGTCAGAAATTATTGAGCATTTCCAGGCTTTGTTTTTTCCTGCAAAACAGGTGCGGGTACCAATCCTACCGCGCCTGCAAAAAGAGGTGGTTTTAAGATGTGTTGGTCACTTCGGATATGAGATCATTCTTGCAGCCAACCCATTGACATCCGCCCTCCGGATCCAGCCCTTAGGGAATGCCTAGACTGACAGGTGTCTAACTACATCGGGTTAACGGCCAATGTGGATGCTCTGAGAAGCAAGGAACTCCTTGACTACTGGGTGTGCAGGTTTGACCTGTGGTCAGAGATGGCACAATTTGCCATGGAATTCTTGGCTTTCCCCTCGTTAAGTGTCTTGTCCAAAAGGATGTTCAGCGCAGCAGGGGGGATCGTGACCGATAAGCGCACTCGCCTAGCTCACGACAGTGTGGACTACCTTAAATTTTAAAAAATTCATGAGGCATGGATTTTGGAGAAATTTAACATCTGTGATGACCACGTGTAATTGAATTTCCTCATGTCAGCCCACACATATCTGCCACCACTCAGAACAAAGAATGGTCCTTGCCTTATGTACGTGTGAAACTCGAAAAATTTGAATATCGTGCAAAGTTCATTTATTTCAGTAATCCAACTTAAAAGGTGAAACTAATATATGAGATAGACTCATTACATGCAAAGCGAGATATTTCAAGTCTTTATTTGTTATAATTTGGATGATTATGGCTTATAGCTTATGAAACCCCAAAGTCACAATTTTGAGGTACCCTTTGGTCAGGGTTATGGACTAGATATCTGACTAGAGTGTGAAACTTTGAACCTAGAATATTGAACCTTTTCACAAAATTCTTATTTTAAGCTGCAATAATGCAATTCCTTTTAATTTGCATTACTGAAATAAATGGACTTTTGCACAATATTCTAATTTTTTGAGTTTCACCTGTATATACAGAGGCATAAAAGACCTTTTATGTCAGGTGAGTGTCTAATTTTTGGGGCCTATACTAACCGACAGTTACATTTTCATCCTGTGACTGCCTAATGTACCTCCAGCCACAGAATCAAAAGCTCTTTGCTGTCAGGTAAATGCCTATTGGATAATTTCTGGGGGCTATACTGGCCGACAGTTACTTATTTATCCTGTGAACGCCTAATGTACCTCCAGCTACAGAATCCAAAGTTCTTTGTTGTCAGGTGAATGCCTATTGTCTAATTTTTGGGGCCTGTACTGGCCGACAGTTAATAATCACACCCCTGTCTCACTCCTCTGCCTCTCATTATGGTGTCGTATGAACCTCATTCACCGTAAGGACCTTCTAATGTCACAGGGTCATGTGACTGTGCCCCCCACACCGTACTGTGCCCTTCACCTTGTACTGTGCCCCCTTATAACCTGCATTGTGCCCTCTTACCACACCATGTGCAGTGCCCCTAGTCATTCCCTGTACTGTGCCCTCTTATACCCTTTTATCCCATCACGGTATGGCAGTGTTATCCGGTCACTGTTCAGAGGAGTTATCCGGTCAAAGCATGGCGGTGGTATCCAATATCTGGATGGCCATAACTGTATCCCTTTCCCTGCCCATACCATTCTTTTTTAGACCTGGCATGAGCGTGAACAATATGCAGATTGCGGTGCTAAGGACCTTTGCGCCACAATCTGTGTCAGAAATACGCCTAACATAGACGTATTTCTATATAATAAATGACCACCTACTTGTATTATTATTCGGGGGTACGGCTATCTTTATATTATATAGATTCTAGTGTATTATATTGTGCCCTGTATTTCCCAGTAGAAAATGATCCTTAGGAAACACAGTCCTCATCCCTGACCACCAGGACCAGGTAGCGCTCTGTCAGTATGCGGCGGCCTCCCCTTTCCGCCACTCTGCTCCGCTGTGTACTGCTGCTTATTCTGACATTAGGGCTGGGTTCGCATCCTATTTTTGCCATCCATTTAATGCATACCAAAAATGTATGCGTTAACAGATGCCTCAGACTGATGCCGTACAGTGGCGTCCGTTCACCATACAGTTCCATGGTAGAAAAAAAATGTACGTTAACATATGATTTTTTAATGGACTTTGCAAGATACAAAAACGTGGAGTGCTGCACATTTGTATACATCAAACCGATAGGAAATAAAAAATTTCTAGGCTCCAGCAGGGCACATTTTTGAAAGTTTCACTTTAAGCCGCATAAAAATGGCCCCTGATTAAAATACATATTTTTTGTGGGAATTTTTGCCAATTATCCCCCTCTGATATATCACTGTTCATGTTGTGGGACTATTTGTGTACTTCTAGTAAGTGTTTGCTGGCTGCAAATATGACCTGAAGGTTTATCAGGTTCGCCTGCCATTAAAGTGAATGGGGCCCACCGCGAACGCGCGGTTTGCGAACATTTGATCGCGAACACGCGTTCGGGAATCGTCACGGCCGATGTTCGTTCATCACTATTTCTTACAGCAGAAATATTGTAAATGTGACAAAAACCATGTAATTTTTACACAATGCAGTGTTAAACCAATTTTAACAGCATCCAACTACACCATCTTAATACATCATTATACAAAATCATCTGTTCACCAATATCTGAATGATGTCTTCAAGATACCACCTTAAATTTAAAGGGAATCTGTCACAGCATTTATTGCCCTATCTGAGGGCAACAAAAACTATTGATAGAGAGACCCTGACTGAAGTTCTGGGTCACTAACTTTTCTGGCCCAATTGTTTTCCTAAAATCTCTGGTCAGAAGTTCCAGCATGAGCCGATCACTGCAGTCCAGATATTTATGAGCCTCAGCCTTCCTACTGGAAGAACACAGTTGAGGCAGGGAGAGCCAGGAACTCATGGATATAAGGACCCCTGAGCTTGGGCATTAATTGAGTTGGCTCCATTCTGTAGCTGCTCAATAGGGATTTTAAGGAAATGAATGGGCCAAAGAAAGGAAGTGACAAAGTGTTTCAGTCTGGGTCTCTCTGTCACTAATTTATGCTGTCCTCAGGTAGGGCCACATAAAATTGGTGACAGATTCCTTTTAAGAAGGTACACCTAATTAGTGTTGAGCACGAATATTCGTATAACAAATTTTTATCACGAATATCGGCACTTCGAGAATTCGCAAATATTTAGAATATAGTGCTATATATTTGTAATGAATCGGATGAATATTATTATAATTTTTTTTTAACACAGTACACATCATTTGATCATCCCTCCCTTCTTCTAGCTTGTGGGCCAATGAGAAGGCTTTGTCACAGCTTAGCAACATCCCTAGCAACCAATAGAATAGTTGCCTGCCCCTTACTATATAAGAACCTCCCCAGCAGCCATAATAAAGTTTATTGCAGTTATGAAAGAGACAGCTGTGTCATTGCTGTGCTCTGTGCTTTGTTGTATTACAGTAGACAGTTAACTTATATATATATATAATTCAGATAGATAGGGGGAGATAGTCAGTGTAGGTTAGATTGATCTATATTGCAGCTGATAGGTTCTGCTGTCCATACATACATGCATGCTACAGACATAGTGCTGTGATGTTACAAGTTGCACGTATTGCGAAAAAATATGCGTATCATTAATTGCTTAAAATTTTCAAGCGCAAATATATCGGCGCACTCTATCTGCATATAAAGCTATTCTAAAGTTCTGCCGTGCCAATCATTTTCTCCAGTCTCATGAAACTTATACCAGCTTGAAAAATGTAGCATAAGTGACCCAAGCCGGTATTTTGCGCGCATTATACGTTGCCGATTTTCGCAATCTAGAATATAATCTCGAATTCTCGAATATATGCCGAATATTCTACAAAATATTCGCAAAATATCGCAAATTCGAATATTGCCCCTGCCGCCCATCAAACTTCAAATAACTGTGTTTTCCCTTATTGTGTTCGGATGTGGTGTTTAAATCAATTAATTATAACTAAATGTCCCAAGGACTACCTTACACCTATTATCCTACACGTCCTAAATACTAAAACTTAACCTTTATTGGTTCTAATTATAATATCTCACTATAGAATTTTAAAAATTATCAGTAGTCTCAACCTCTCATGTGCTATATATATCTGCTAGTGCTAGCCTCCTGCCTCGGGTGGCCTATCTGGAGTGGGACATTGTTGCTTGACTGGCTGCGCGCTGCCAGTATTGATATAAGCACAACATTTTAGTTATTCCTGTAGGTTTTAGCTGAGTGACACTACTGGATTAAAAGTTCAGATTCACGCTGCCGCTCATCAATACACCGAACCTGAGAGACTGATCTGTGGAGTGAAGTCCCTACTGCAGCGATTGAGCAGATGGGTAACATCTGTCAATTGTACATATTACCAATTCATTCTTACTTGTAGCTCTCCAAAGTGTGATGACAAGATCTAGAATTTGCAGTTCTAATTAATGAAAATTAAATATATGGAGGGAAAAAAACGGTATGGAAAAAAATTGCAAATCAATTAACCAAATAACCATGTTTTATTAAATGAAAAACAAGTGTGTGAGAAAACTTCTTGGTGCAGCACCTGTTCCTTTCAGTAATCCAGGATTTTGCTATTAATTAAGATGAGATATCATTAACGTCATGTATATGTTTCCTTTTCTTGGAAGAGATTAATTCTGTTTCTGTACCATAATTATATCTAACACAGCAGGATGAAGGACATTTATGAAAAAAGGGTATCAGTAAGGTTTTACCATGTATTACTTGTTTATAGGTAGTCTGAATAAAGGGATGTTCAACTGAAACAACAGCCTTAGATATCTGGACTGGTTTTCAGTAGTTGGGCATATCTTCAGTTGGGAGGACACTTGAGAGCACAGGTCTCCTTGTGCAAAAACATATTATGAGCTACCTCATCGTAGACAACCGCCTTATGTCTCTTTCACAATCCATCAGTAATTGTAAGCCATGAAATGTATTATGTCTAGGAAACACTAGTATTTTTCCTTTCAAAAGTTGTCGTCATCATGTACATATGGGATGTCTATCCCTTTCTTTAAAAGCTCCTTAGTTGTCCATGTCAAAATCATGTCCATGATAAATACTACTAATGACATATAAGCTTTGGGTCACACTATATTTGGGCCTTCTATTGTAGGTATACATATGAAGGATTGCTGTAACTCATGTGGAGGGCTTTGACATATGCCTTAATATGTATGACAGAAGACTGATGTGTTTGCCGCGGTATAGGCCTATGGTGGTATACATCATCGAGAGTACTTAGCAAAAAACATATCTGTTTTTTACTGTATGCCAATTCACACTTTTGGCATTTGGCGGATCAATGGGACCTTATAGATTACTATAGTCTATGCACAACGATTTAAAGCAACCTCAGGGGAGGGGAGAGGATAAGAGAGGTAGTGGTAGCAATAATGGAGGTCATAGTTACTCACTCTGATGCTCCCCTGGGCCATGCAGTCATAAGAAGGGCACATCTAGCTTCCCTTCGGGGAACTCCCTGCTTCTGGTTATTCTTCTGCCTGATGGTGGTTTGGGGTTCCCTTAATGGTGATGACATGTGAGGTGCAAGGCAGGGTAGTACTGCAGCAATTCAGGTTTTGGTGCACACAATATTGAGGTCAATGTTGGTGCAAACAGTACACTAGTTTACCGAGGCAGATGGGTAGATGATTCACACAAGCACTCTCAAATACAAGCACAGTGACACATTTATTAAGACGGCATTTTAGACGTCAGTCTTAATAAAGCCTTAAGCTGGCGGTGGATCCGCCAAACTTATGTAGAGGTGCAGGCCTCTCCATAACTTCGGTGCATCTGGCGGCAGTTCTAATTGCAAGACATCTTCCTAGATGTCTTACATTTAGACCTTTTCTACGCCTGAAACAGACGTAAAAAATGGTAAATGAGACGGCCCTTCCAGCCATTCCCTGCCCACACCATGCCCACAATTTTAGACCTAGCATGAGCAGGGCAAAGTCACAGATAGCTGCACAACTAGCCATTGCGCTGCCATCTGCGCCTAAAATACACCCACTATAGGCATATTTCAGCAGGATAAATGACCCCCAAAGTCTTTACAGGTGGCTTTAGGCAATCTTCTCTATGGGTGTGTGTCCGGGAGAGTAACCAGTCTACTAGTCTCTCATAAGTTTCTCTACAAATATGCAGTGCATCCTCTCTCAGTAATCCTGTTTCTCTCTGTCCATAAGTGTGGCACTACAATGTCCAGCTCAGGCAGTATCACGGTAGTATCCTCTACATGGGCAGTTTGGCATGGCAGGGTGTCTGCAGCTTCTCTCCCCAACTACAATGCAGTGAAGTCCACAAAAGTCATAGATGCATTACCTTTCACTGGGTTGTATTTCCACCTTCCCCTGTAAATGGCCTTGGTGCACTCTATAAAATCCAATTTAGCTTTCCCTTGGAGGCTGCCACCTGTATCTCCCTGCCTGCTGTTTCATGCCAGACAGATACTACATAAGCAACTAGCACTTGCTCCTGGCTGCAACCAAAATGAACAGTCTATTGCAGAATCAGCTGCCTCACCCTAGAGGAAATGGTGGAGCCAGCTTACACCTAAGTTGTGTTTCTAAGGGCCTGGGCTAGCAAGTTAACCCCCTGTGGGCTGCCAGCACACTGCAAAGTGGTAAAACATAATGTACAGATAAACAGATCAATTTTAAACTAATTGAATTTGCTATGAATTTCCAATTAATCAGAATTCAGGGGTTGGAAACAGTCAAAGGAAACCCCAGAATGTTGTATACAACTTTTAAGAACAAATCAAGCACTTTTGATTTGGATGAAATTTATTCAACCCTGAATGGAATATTACAGCCAGTTCTACCAAATCTGACCCAAAAGAAATTTTGGGAAATTTGCTCTTCTCTAGAAGAGAAACTTAATCACTATGGGAGAGATTTATAAAAACTGGTGCAAAGGAAAGCTGGCTTAGTTTTGTACAGCAACCAATCAGATTTCTCCTTTCATTTTTCAGAGCTCCTTTGAAAAATGAAAGGTGGAATCAGATCAGTTGCTATTGGCAACTAAGCAAGTTCTACTTTACACCAGTTTTAATAAATCTTCAATTTTTTTTTACCAATTTCTCAGTGTACAGATGTAGCCAATTTTTACTTGCATTAAATATGGATGGGTTGGGAATAGTGTTGAGCAAATCGAAGTATCCAAAGTGGACTTCGATCCGAATTTCAGGAAAAATTTTATTCGATTCGATATGCTCGTGCTTTGAAGTAATGAATCAATTTTCCTTGAAGTGGCGGTAAAAAAACAAAACAACATACGCACCTCATCCATTTGAGCGAGAGGAGGCCGCCGTGGACATTTTGACTGAAGATCCTGCACAAAATCTTGTGCACGGTGACGCATGATGTCCCTTTGTTAGACTGCGTGATGACATCATGACGCATCACACAAGATTTCCACAGTATTTCAAGTTAATATGGTAATCCAAGGTGATCACAGCACTCTATCTATTCTGGCTGATGTGGGTGCTCGTCAAGGGTGTGTTCCTGTCTCCACCTTTTGGAACTCAATTTGTATTAAACAATTCAGACAGCACACCAATTTTTGTTATGCTTGATTAGTCTTTATTTAGCCGGACATGGTGGTACACTGAACAATGTTTCGGCAAATTGAATGCCCTTCATCAGGCTGATGTACAAGAGATAGAAAAGGTACGTATAAATACAAAAGGTTACAAAATTGTCATAGCAACATGATTCTTGCATAAAAGGTGTTGACATTATTAGTAATTCCTCAAACCGTAATTTCATCATATAATTTCATACATAGGGTTTATCCATAAATTTAATTACATATCATCATTGTACTTTATATAACATTAGTACATCAGGAGAATGACCACCAGGGGGCTATTGTAACACACAAAGTGATAGGAGAAAAAAAGTGGAGAAGCAAATGGATGCTAGGACATAAGTGCTGGGTGCATAAGAAGCTGAGTGCATTTGTGGAAAGACTGAGTACATAGAATGCTGAGTACATATGTGGTAAAGATGGAGGAGGCAGGCAGGAAATCTACCCTGAATAAATGACAGGAAGACCCAGGGCTGGAGCCTGTGATAGACAGGACTTGAAGCGAGGGAGCCATGAGGACGTAGCCTTGCATGAGTAGCCTGGCTGGGAGGATACATACAGTCAGTTCCATAAATATTGGGACATCGGCGCAATTCTACCATTTTTGGCTCTATACACCACCACAATGTATTTGAAATGAAACAAACAAGATGTGCTATAACTGCAGACGGTCAGCTTTAATTTGAGGGTATTTACATCCAAATCAGGTGAACGGTGTAGGAATTACAACAGTTTGCATATATGCCTCCCACTTGTTAGGGACCAAAAGTAATGGGACAATTGGCTTCTCAGCTGTTCCATGGCCAGGTGTGTGTTATTCCCTCATTATCCCAATTACAATGAGCAGATAAAAGGTCCAGAGTTCATTTCAAGTGGGCTATTTGCATTTGGAATCTGACGCTGTAAACTCTCAAGATGAGATCCAAAGAGCTGTCACTATCAGTAAAGCAAGCCTTTATTAGGCTGAAAAACAAAAAAAACAATCACAGAGATAGCAAAAACATTAGGCGTGGCCAAAATAACTTTTTGGAACATTTTTAAAAAGAAGGAACGCACCGGTGAGCTCAGCAACACCAAAAGAACACCAGAAGACCACGAAAAACAACTGTGGTTGATAGAAACATAGAATGTGTCGGCAGATAAGAACCATTTCGCCCATCTAGTCT